>NW_026848801.1:0-16936 GCF_030435595.1 Desarmillaria tabescens | reverse complement strand
CAAGAAAAAAGTCAGTTTTCACCAGAGTATACAAAAAACAACCTAACTGATGAATTGAGCAGTCTGGATGGTACTGATCAAACTATGGTCCCTGAGGGCTGAGGCCGCGCGAACGTCAAGTACGAGTACGTAGTTTGACCATCGAGGGAGTAGATATACGAAGCCAAACCGATACTGGGCATCAAAGAATCAACGGTTAAAATTTCTTGGCAGAGGGTCCCAGGGACCTACCCGATGAAGAGGCACCATCTCGAATACTTGCCATACACCTTGTGTGTAGCCTGACAGCTTCGACACCAGTATGAGCTGCAATGTCACGAGAAACACGATCATCGCTGGCGACGCTCTTGCGAGAGGATTCAGGTTCGTCTCTCTTAGACATTTGGGGGGCAGGGGTGAGAAAGAAGAGCATGGTCGCGTCAAGCTTTTATGCCGTCAAAATGCCTATTCCGAGTCCATTCGTTTAGAAGATTATCAAACGGGTGGTGCCTTATCAGATAAGACTAGATCCGACTGCGGACTGGGTCCGATCATCAAATTGAAAATGATAAACTGATTCTGAGTGCGCATCTGGTATGTCGTCGAGGTAGTCTGCAGGGAGCGGTGGGTGACTGAAAGGTCTAGAGAGTACTGCTGTTCATGCGGACCTCGCGCGGAAGAGAGCAGTCAACGTCTCTACCCAAAACAGTGCAATGGCACCTACCTGACCCGTAACCGTGTTTTGGAATGAACACTCGAACCCAAGGGGAAATGATGAAAAAGGAAGCAGAAGCTAAATGATATTCCTGATCGTTTTAGAGGCCTACAGGATTGCGTGTGGTATCTTGCAGCGGAATAAACGGGTGTATACAAAATAGAATGGTGGAAAGAACAAAGAAGAGAAAATATGTACCGAACGAATCAGTCAAACCTGCGCCGTGGGAGGCAGCGTCTCCAAACGAGGAGTATACTGCCGCACCATGCGCACCTGCCCTCCAGGAAGCCCCAGTCTGATTGGTGGCGATGCGACATACAACGATGGGTTCACCCGTGGTGACTCTTTCGGTGTACGAGGCGCAACACTAGAAGTGGGAGAAGTCCGCGCAGAATGTGACATGCTTTGGGCCGAGATAATGTCTGCTACCCTTCGTCCATATCGCTGCTGTCCTTGCATCGTGCTGGGTGGCTCTTCCTCTTCCTCCTCTTCTTCTTCGTCATCATCTTCATCTATAGCATCCTGAAAACGCCAGCGCCTCAGAAAAGGGAAGGTCAAAATCTAAAACAGGGAAAAATACCGGGTCAAAATCTTCCATTTGTCTGTCTTCTTCCTCTTCATCCTCGTCACCTTCACCGTCATAATCACCGTTTATCCACCTTCCCCTCCAATCGACCATATCCAGCTCTTCTGGACTTTCTGGACGCATTCGCAGCCACTTCATACGCGGTCCACTCTTTGCCCGCTCGCTGACCTTGAATCCATAGATTTTAGGCACGTAAACACTCCCTTCCGCCCGCTTCTGTCCACCATGAGGATTGGGGTTCACAAACGCCGGAACACTCGAACCATTGCTGCTTTTAGGTGACGCCGAAGAGCTCCCGGACGACATGGGTTTGTAGAAGGGTGCAGGGGCAAGTTCTCGGTAGCTTTGGAAGAAGAGATGCGCGAAGGTTGTTCCAAAGAAGGCACCTAGATAAGTAAACGATTAGTTACGATTTTGCAACCCAAGAGGGGGGGGCTACCATCGACGCCTTGGAAACGGCTACTTGGGGGCACGTAGATAATCGTTGCAGTTGGGACAGAAGAGCTTCACTGTGTCGAGACCAGGCAAATCTGAACGACCGCACGGCACGACGTTCATTGACCGGCAGTAAACGCGCGGACACGTCCCAAAAGTGTTACTTTCGTATTTATCGATCTGTTCAGGAAGCACAGTAAGTTAATCATCGCGAGACCCTCTCCGTGAAAAGACTCAATCGTACCATCGCTTGCAGCCCGGCGCGAGTCAGGATGTACCGTTGATGAACGAGTCCGTATAGCATCTCTGCGGAGGACTCTACAATCGATACATCGGGAATTTTAGTAGCGTCCTCATCTATGGAACCGTCTGTAAGTCTCAAAAAGAAGGTTACCGAGCATGACGACGCACCCGGTTCTACATCGAGGACCATCTCCATCGCCTCCTTCCAGAACGGCACCATCGTATTCAATCCCGTCAAATTAAAGTCATCCTCTATAAAATCCTCCGTAACTTCACAGAAAAACTCGTGGCCCGGTAGGGAGCAGAACCAACTAATCCAAGTGACTGTTGAAGTGGGTGTTGACGAAGCTGTAAGTGAATCATAACAAAAAAAAGTAGCCATTAAGATTTCAAACTATTAATCATTGGAATGGTAATGCCAATGGAAGGGGGGATGGAAAGAATGAAGGAAAGTAATACTCACTGTAGCCGTCCTCTTGGTCGTCGACTTCTTCCATGATTTCGTCGCCTTCGCCGGTACCGTCTTCTTCTTCCTCTATGTCTGCATCCGCTGGTATGGCGTCCACTTGTATGTTCCGAGGCATCTAGCAGGGGAAGGGGAACGAACGAACGTTTGCGGGACAAGGGCACGACTCGGACGCTGTGAGTGGGAACGAGGTATTGAAACTCCGATCAGGCAAATTCCTCGGTGGCCTTGGTGCTCTTTTCTTGTTTTCCTTGCAGCCAATCCAGTATACTGTACCCAGACGGTGCTTGTGGGCCAGGATGCTCTCCACGTTGGCCGCAAGCCATTCTTTCTGCTGTCTCTGGCTTCACGAGGAGTGTGACTGTCGCTTATCGGTGCGAGGGAAGAGTCTCCTTATATGTAAAGAACATTCTGATTTGCCTGATTCTCGTTTCTTATGCTCATCTTTCGTCGACGGTTTGCTTTCTAGGAATGCTGACCATGAAGGCTTGGGAGAATTTCTTAGTGCTACTGCGTGCACCGGGCCGGAGTAGAATCATCAAGTCGATGAGCCCCAGAGTACTTAATAACGAGATACCGACCGCGGCAGCCTTAGAAGACTGCGCTGGAAACTAAGAGATTGATTGGGTACATAATTGCCGATACTTTGATCTATTAAACACAGAAGGAGAGAACTCAGAAATAGAATCAGGTTCAAATCATCTTAGTGTGTTAGAAGTCTGATTGAGCTATGCATATATCTAACGTTAGACCAAGACTTTTACTACCCTTTCAATTTTCAGCAGTTGACGTTAACCCTCCAGCCCGCGAAGCATGACCACTGAGTCAGGGTCTTGCCCTGGTTATAATTATCAGGGCTGGACCTCTGTTCTGGAGAAGGTGGTCCATTATTGATCAGGGCAGCCGTCTTCGCGCCGGAACATTAATTAATGCTGAGACTAGAACATATTGTCATATATTGAAGCACTTCATATGTAGTTTTTCTCAATAACCACAAAGACGACACTTTCTCCCGAGGTTCAACCTCTTGACCTGTCGCCAGGGTTCGAGGTACGTGGCCAGAAGACTACGCCTCCAGCATAGCAGTGGCGTACCAATAGCAAGCCTCTCGTCATTCATCCAGACTCACAGAATCCCAGACAACAAAATTGACACACGTCTATTTCCCTGTTCCACATAGAAGAAATATCAATCTCGCTCCTTCACGGAATGCCGGGTCCAGTCTCACCATCATCCTAGAATTTTTTCTCCAATTGTCCCTTTGCTGAGATTAATCGGGTCGTTCACTTATCAAAGTTCCTTCGGTGCTGGTGTCCCCAAGAGCCGCGCGGAACAAGATGTCGGACATGAACTGCGCATGGTCTTTTTTAAGAGTTTTTGTCGCAGGTATACGACGAGAAATGGACAGCCTAGTGGGTGACATGTGAAGGAGTCTTTCACGACGGTATCTAGACCATGGTCACTCACTAAGCAATATATTTGGTGGAGAGCGTATCTCATCCCGGTACTCCGGTCAACTCTTCATCTTGAAGCGCTCGTGGAGTTGGCAGATAACAAAAGACGGCGTTAACCTAAAACCTTTATAGTTAGAACGCCTGAGAAAGACAATAGATTCGTCCTAGAGCGGGTAGACTTGGTCCGACCGCACAACTCACTAACTCACACAACCGGCGATTGTATCCGGACCCGAGGACTTTGATTCTTTCCAATTGAATGTCTCTGAACCTTGAGAATTCCGCCCACGTTAATAATGACAGAGTATACGTGAGTGACATCAGGGCGGGTGCTCTAGATGCCGTCTAGTACTCAATTATGAGAAAAAGTGTGGCATTCAAGGATCAAAGGAACACATCGTCCGTTCCGATACACTCTGCGAAAGCAAAGCCGGACCGATGATAACGAGTAGGAGTAGCTGAGCAGTTACCCAGCTAGCCAAGACATACCGCACGTTGGACCAACGCTTCAGGGTCTTCACCTCTACCGCAAACGTACTGACTGTTGACAAACACCCACAATAGCCATCAGACAGGCCCTGCAGGGTAGAGCAGGCAGACCACGAAACGCTCGGTGTCTTTCTTTGCAGCACATGAAAGACGGCTAGGAACGCTGTCGCAAGCGAATTTGCGGCGAAGGTGCCCACGGGGAAGGATGACAGTAAGGGGTTTGAGCTGCGTCGATAGAACGTAGCGGGTGAGGGCGCCGGGAAAGGCGAAGAGCAAGGCCGAGGTGGCTTGGTGTCTGAAATCGGGGTCGAGCCGAAAGTACAGCGGGAACGTGGCAGCGTAGATGAGGATACACAAGGCAGAAATGGAATAGCGGATAGCGAAGGTTGGTGG
Organism: Desarmillaria tabescens; assembly: GCF_030435595.1. NCBI lineage: Eukaryota > Fungi > Basidiomycota > Agaricomycetes > Agaricales > Physalacriaceae > Desarmillaria > Desarmillaria tabescens. The sequence continues at coordinate 12,176 of NW_026848801.1, read as the reverse complement.
AGGAATCTTTGGGAGGCGTGGCGCTATGAGCTTTGCGATAGAGGACCCGAAGGAAAGAGAAGCGAGCGAGATGGAGAGCGTAAAGGCTGTCTTGCCGACGCCATCGATGAACTGGTGGTAATTTCACTACAAGCATATAGCGAGAACCGACAGAAAGACGCACATCACGAAGACCACCTCTGTGGTAGTCTGACGAGTTGAGCCATGACTCGAATATGTCGACTTGCCAACTGGAAAATGTAGTCAGCGAGCCACAGAAGCCTGTCTGAATGTCAGAACAGGTGTAAATGAAGACCGCTGGGGCCCACCTGTGGTCACTGCAGTATACAGTGGTCCATAACTACCAAGAGATGAGCCACGAAAGGCAAAATTTAGAGGTCGACTTACAATTGGCCAAAGGGTGCCTTCAGATGGACGGCAAAACCCATAATGAGGCAGCCGACGGCTTGAGGGTATGCCAATAGAAAGATGCTCTGGCCATCATATGTGGCGAGTGCCTCCAATCCGAGTCTCGCAAGGAGGCCGAAGATGGAAGCTGGGATGAGGAGGGCGACGACATGGATTGAATACGGCTTGTATATCTTTGAAACAGGGATGCCCTCATGTTCGTCAGGTGGACGGTCTATTGAGGCAATCGTAGGGACAGGCGACAAATCCCTGGGCGTCTTGTTCCCAGTCTGACTCATGGCAATAGGTCGAAGCAAACATCCGGCACACGGTCCGGCAATTCGGAATCACATAGGACGCACATGCGTCATAAAATGAAGAATTATCGGCACGCTAATTTTCAACTCGCCAGCATGCGGTTGATGGTTGAATTAATCACCCAGACCTATGTACATGCACTCTCAGGCCACAAAGGTACCAAGGTTCAATTTCACAAAACGCCGCCGCAATAACGTTTTTCTGAACGGGATCTGCAATGCCTCATGTCACTCCGCTTCCTGACGTTTCCCAACAACCTGGCGTGAATGAGGGTTTCTCCCAGCAGAACCTCGGTACAACGACAAAAAGGTTGTTTTTCAGGATGTTTTTATATATACATGTACATAACGCCGCAAAAAAAATATTAATGTCAGAAGAAAGCGAAGCTCAGCGCTCCTGGGACCGACGATCCATCAGTTGAGCATTATAATCCTCATCGGTGATCTCGGTCCTCGCCATTAGGTGCATCCTACAATAAGTAGAAGTAGGCCACCTTGGTATTTCAAGAGGACCTGGGATGTAAGATGAAAAGCCGGAAGATTGTGAGATTGGCTTGGCTAAATAACGGCACATGAGGGCAGGCCAGGGACGGCGCCCGGGGTTGATCTGATGACATTCGGCGATTACGTGGGGCTCAGCTTTTGACAACCCCATGCGCGTTCGGTGATCTTCTGGGAGGGCTGCCCTTTCAATTTGGCCTGTCGCTTTCGAGCGTCCCGTTGAGCCGAAGCAAGCACAATCAAGGGCGTCTTCTTCTTTATCTTTCTCCACCAAGTCCCTTGTACATATTCCCCCTTCTCCCTCGTCGCTCATTTCCCCCCTTGCTAATGCCTCCAAAGTCTGCCCTCCCCGATTTTTATTATTTTATATTTGCAGCCTATGAGCCCACTCTCTGCATCCTAGGTTTCTTTGGAGCATTGGCGTATGGTCTTTTCTCGCTCCATTTCTCATCGCTGACTTGCAATCTAACAGTGACCCGAAGAGCGTGAGCTTCATTCCTTCCTGCACGGTCCACTCAACTCAGAGGTACCATCTAGACTCATGATGGCCAAGCAGCCTGGCCTTCAGATTCGCCACCGCCAGACGTCCTACCGCGCGCCAGTCTCGTCACCGTCATCCAGCTCGCCCACGTTTGCGCGTTGGTCGGCGTCATCAACTTCTTCCTGCTCTCTGCCGTACGGAAGCACCTCCATGCTCTCCCAGCTCTCCAGGAAAAGTTCACCTTTGCCCTCCTCTGCCCACTATTAATCGGCGACTTGATGCATCTCTACTTGACCCTATGGTCTCTCGGTGACCAAAAGTGGGACGTCTGGAATTGGAGCCCAATGTTATGGGCGACAATAGGCCTCGGCATGACTCTGCTCATTCCCCGCATTTGTTGGCATCTGGGAATCGGCCGCTATGTAGACGCAAGGGATGGCAATTTCCCCAAGATTTTTCAGAAGTAGCGAAGGATATTGTGCGTCGAGTGGCTTCTTTCCCCTTCGTGCCCACAACTCACCATCCTTAGCTTCAGACTCCTTCACACCTACTGCCGCAGAGCCGATAATGATCTACTGTATCATTAGTACAGGCTAGTAATACTCTGTCGAGATACATGTTAAATCATTCGCTGCGAAACCGTTTACTACTATATAGGATATCCAAGGGGAAAACATGTAATGATGTAAAAGATAACAAATCATAACGCGAACAAAAAGAATCCATAACATCGTAAGTCGTCCGACTTTGCGTTCAGTACGGAGCATTGACAATGTTCGAATGTCCTCGCGCACTGGCCACTTGTCCGGATAACGAGTACCGAGTAGGCTTTCTCAGGCTCTTCTTGTTCACAGCTAGCACGTTATTCTGTAACGCCACAATCTACAATGAAATCAAATCAGTACGCCACACACATGCACTGAAACAAAATCCGGTCCTTACAATCTCCTTATCGTCGCCAAACTTAAAGTTGTCTTGCACCACCAAGTCTTCGTACTTCTTGATCTCGTATCTATCCAGCATGCCTTTCTTGACTTTTGAAAAGTCCCATGCAACAATGTACTGTCCAGTCGAAGTCACGATCGCGTTTTCGGACTGTCCCTCGCCCTGGTTGAACCTACAGCCTGTTAGTTGTGCCGACACGAATAGCGGAACGAGCCTACCTCGCCGGCGTGAACGAAACGTCATGGTTCATATAGGCCACATGCTCGCTCCTCAGCTGGAGCCGTCTAGGTATCGGCTTGGAGGTTGCGGGGAAACTCCGATCAAACCCGAGGCTACCCTGCCATCTCCCCTCCCCGATAAGCGTATCAATTAACAACAAATATGTCTTCGTCGTCGCCACAATCCACCGTCCGTCGGCCGTCACATCAATACCAAGGATAGGGTCACCCAGCGGAGGCAGTGCCGTCTTCGCGTTCTTTCCGATCGAATCAAAGAGCCGTATATCACCCTTCTCGCTTGCAACCGCAATCTTCCCTGCCGCGGTCGTGGCGACGCCTGAGAACTTGTTCTTCCCCGCATACTGCTTATACTGACTGTCGACCAACTTTTTGCCAGAAACTCGAGGATCGATGCGGAACAGCGCATTGTGCGACGCACCCACAAGTGTTTGCTCGTGAGTAGTCTGAGCGAATTTGCTATCGGGGGCGATGTGGGAAACTGTGACGTCGTCGTGAATCTTCCACTCTTCCACGACTTTGCCGCGCTCAATGTCCATGTTGTACAAGGAATTGGGGTCCGCAGGATTCATCAGAATCATCTTCGAGTCTTGTTCGTGGAGCATAACCTTCGAGACCATCAGACATGTGAGCATGTATACCAAAATATCACTGACATGTTTGGGTGTAAACGCCTTCCCCCCTGTGGTACTTATGTTGCCAATCGATAGATGATATTTCACATTGTGGTCGGCAGTATGGTTGAAGACCCCAATCTTGTTGCCTCGCAAGACGTACGAACGGTCTCCTTTGTATCCGACCATGAGCATTGAGTTCTTCTCGCCTGGGAGTTCAGAAGGTACATCATCCTCTTCTTCTTCGCCTTCAGATCCGTAGTCTAGAAGGATGATAAGTAAAAATATACCGCAGACGACAAAAGTAGCAAGTCAAACCATCTTCAGGCTCTAGTTCAGACAATACCTCTTCCTCTTCGTCCTCTTCATCTTCAATGTCGATCATGACAACGTCTTCGTCGGCACTAAAGATGTACCTTTGATCTTCCGCCTAATAACGACTTGTGAGTTAATATACAACTGAGCATCCGCAAGTCTCGCACCTTCTGTTTTGAGAATGGGCTCTGGAATTTAGTTTCCCAGAGTGCCTGAAGGAATAGCTCGAGGAAAGTATTATAAAGCTCCGGATCGGGAGGGAACTTGACCAGCCAGCTTGAAGACTCCTCGCCATCCCAATGATTCCAAGTAAGAGAAAACATCTTTGTCGACGATCTATGGTTCATATCTGCAGAAATTTCATGGGCAAGGAGAATGTCATCGTCTGTCTTGGCCGTCAACCAAAACTTGTATTGGCCTTTGCGTTGAATGATTTCGGCAATGACGATCCCCTGATTAAAGAACACCCCAATAGTACCGTCATCTTGGACTTCATCAGGACACCACAACCACAACTCAGCCTCGGAGGAGAAAAGCGTGGTAGTAGGCTCCTTGCTAACGGCGTCGGCCTTCGCTTTGCCCTTAGCGACTGCCTGGAAGACAACGGGTGTAGAAGTCGCAGGGAAATTGTCGTGTGTCTCATGCTTCTTTGAAACAGGTGCCTTCGACTTTGGCCTATGTGAAACAAAATGAGATTGAACCGACGGATAACAGGACTCTTTGAGAGCGCTTACTTCCATATGAACTCCTCTAGTTCCTTCTCTGAGATGTTGTCCCCGTTGACTTTATACTTTCGCTCATACATGGCCCGATACATGCATGTCTCAAAGAACACCTTCATCGGGGCATTCGTGTTCGTAGCCACATATTCGTAGAACTCGTCTACGTCTCCTTCGAGGTCCCTCCAGATAAACGTAGGTTCGCCATCGGTCTCTCCCGAGCGAAACTCTAGTTCATCTCCGATGAGAAAAGAGCGTTCTTCATCAGCTGTAAAAGTCGGAAATCAGTTTCCGAGAAACAGAGACACGGCAGCAATGGCGCACTTTCGTCTTCATCTTCTAGCAGCTCCTGATCTCCCTCTTCATATACCCTGGTGATCACTAGATGGAAATTATGTTCAGCACTTGGAATGCGGCGAATAGTCGCCATGGCATCATTATATCTGTTCAAGTTTTGATTAAAAATAGGGAGCGCCAGAAACAGCACTGAGTCGTACATGCATTCGCGAGATGAGCGTATGCTGCCTGGTCGGATGAGATAGAGCTGGCCTGACGAGATCTTCACGACTGCGACGGCATGTTTGTAATAATGTAGTGGCAGAGCATGTTTGACGTACCTTCGGCAGCGTTAGGATCGTCTAAAAGAGTTCAGAGTCAGTGGCCAGAATCAATTATGCGACTTGATGAGATACGAACGCCAGACCCGTCCCAGCACTACAGGACGATATCAGTGTCATTCAGTCCCGATAAATCACGATACATACGGTTTCTGAAGAGATTCATAGCTGGAGAATATGAGGAGGTGGTGGTTAAAGGTAAAGGTGGAGAAACTGACTTCACGAGCGTGACAAAATCACGAGGATTGTGTCACGCTCTTTACCCATTTTCGGCCGGCTTTGTAGGTTGGGCCTGGTTGGCAACCTTGTTTTATTCTTTTCTGGATTGTAGGCTGTCGACGCGCTGTGATGTCTGCTTCGCCTTCACTTCGTCTTTCTTCGTCTCCCCCTCCACCCTTCTCGAGTACGTTGCTACCGTTCTTATACTGTTGTGTAACTAAGCAACAACTAGACGAACCAGCCACTCCAGACTCTACCCTCCGTGCAAGGAACGTCTCTTCTTCTCAAAATGAGGTGAGGAATATTTACTGGAACTTTTAATCTTCAAATGACCTTGGTAAAGCAGGCTCAAAACGGCCCCTCGCTTTCCACCGCATTCTCCGACTCTGGCATAAGCAGCCGTCTCACACGGGAAGCCTCGCGTTCATCCTTTCACATGGGGACTCCCACTAGGAGGGTCCTGGTTCGCTCAGATCCAGCGCTTTTGACATGTTTCGATCCTGCAGACAAGGAGTTGTATGATCTCTGGGCACCAAAGAGATAATGCACATGGCTACATTACTGACTACGGTTCTTGGCGACAAGTTAGTTCCTGTCCCGTAGAACATCCGATCTGTATATGTTCAAGCAACTCAAACAAGGTATATAGCCTTGGCGCTACCTACGTGGGAGTACATGCTATTGTACATACTACAACAACGGACTATCCACGGGGAAATCCCAGTAGAGTCATGCCCATCAACAACGGTCCTCGAAGACGCCGCAGCGTCTGAGTTGTATCAAAGGTGGCGTCTCCATCATCTATGGGCTAGATTGCAGCTTGTGGCAGCCTTGAACTCCTCTTCTTCCTCGACAATAGGTGGGCTCGTGGGTATAGAGACGATAGATATCAGACCAGACAGTGTCTCTCGCTCTGCGACAGGCTTCAAGTTAAAGGCCTCCTGCGTTGTTGATACAGAGTGTCTCCGTGGGTGAAACAAGGCTTCCTCCGCCGCCTCTAGGCTCAGATTCATCTCTGATGATGTAGAAGCAGACGCAGTAGAAGGTGAATAATCTACGCTCGCACGCCTCAGTCTTCTGGCACCGCGTGTGAATTTTTCCTTCCACCGGTCACCTTCTTGCAAAGACTGCTCCGTTGTGTGGAAACAATTGGGACAACATGCGCGCAATGGCACAGTGGTAACGGGTTTTCCATTATGGTCAGTCATAGGAAGCGAAGCCGTGCGAGTGAGCGCGGCGGGTATTGCATGGTGAATAGTCGGAGATGAGTGCGTCGACGCGGACCGTTGTTCGCGATGCACAAGGCAAGGTGATAGAGGTTCCGCATGCGTGCAATGAGGCGACGGGAGAGTTTTGGTCAGGAAACTAATACATCTTTCAGGATCTGATAAACAGGCTGCAAATGTCTATAACGGACCTCGGTAAAGGAATTTTGAGCGTTATATGTTCTTTAACATCAGGCGGTGAGATATTCTCGCTTTCCTTGGCTCCGACGCCCCGATTATGTGTTGAAGCTTTACGCTTCCACCAGGGGAGGATATATGATTTAATAACCACCAGGCCTGGCTTCTTGGATGGGCCCTGAGGAATAAGGATGCATTCGTCGTCAAAACGGACGCTGCGCTCGATGATGCTTGAAGATGAGGAAGTTATCACTGACATAGTAGTCTAAAGCGAAGGGGGGGATGAGGGACGGTGTGAAACCAAGCATAAATGAAGAAGTCATGGGAGACTAAAGTGGCGATCACTCTACGATCATGGGGCGTTGCCGGCCTCACCTACTATGGTCTGCGGTCTAGCCCCATTTAGCTATCATGCCGTTCTCTTCGAGCCATTCCTTCACTCCCTATCGTGCTAGCCGCCATTTTTCTAACATTTCTCTCTACGAAGCTTCTCAAGGGCCATTAAGCGGTGTTAGTGGCTCGGTATTTCATGTTGGTATGCGCAATATAACCTCATGATTTGATCACAGTTTTTCGCGTGTCGGCTCCGGTTCGAGTCCCGGACCAACAGGAGGCTCGAAACACCCCTTTGTTCCGAGCACAAGATAGGACAATTCTCTCCTTCTTGTAGTAAGGTGCGGAACTAGCGCCACAGAAATACAACAACTAATTTCTTGGCTTTTTACGACCCTTCAAGTTGTTCAACGTCTGATGCCTCCTCTATCTATCTCCGTCGATCTTCTTTGTATGTTACGCCACATAAACAATTTAACGAGTTAACAGAAAAGTACTCACTATCGAGTACTGGCTTGTACGGTACCACCATAACGTATGGGCGGCTAGGACTAGGCTCGAAAATTTCGTATCTGAAGCTAGAGCAATAAATGTCGTTCCAGGTCTCTCACTGACTTCTGGTACAATTCATAACGTTAATCTCCCATGCCAGCGTCATCTGTTCAGTACATTGAACGATTCACGGCCGTTAAAAGCCATGGAAACCAAATGTGTACGCTTCTTTCGATCATTGCAACGTTAATTCGATCGTTCAGGTGCACTGGAAAAAAAATAGAAAGCTAGTAATGAATGCACCATGTTCCGATTTAACTCAGCTCATTATTTACTTACTACACAGTTGTTTTGTCCGCCCTAAATCTAGTGCCTGAGGGGCTTCGACGTCTCTCTGATTCTCCTGGAAATTTTTCATACTGCGACACAGAACGTCACCTTGGTGAGCACGTTCTCATTGTATGGCATCATGAATGTACGTAGTGACAGGGCGACACTGACCTGGAACATGCAAGACGCTTTGATCGCCGAATTCGTAACAGCGGTTGAGCTGTGATAAGGCAGACATGAACAGCGGCGTGGTAATGTTGCTTTTATACGGTAATGACAGACTAATAGGCATATGCTATGTACTTATGGATACATGGTCGTGAATTAAAGATTATGATACAGTGACGCATTCCAGAGCAGTCAAGAGCAGTAAGGTACATGATCATGAGCCACCAAAAGAGAAAGATAAATAAAAACCACGATCTGAAAATAAATGTGTCTGGTTATAGCCAGCCAGCTGGTGACCGACGACTACTTGTTGACGTGGACTCGCGAGTGCGGCTCTTCGTCCACGACTGAGGTGTAGGTGGAGAGCGGTAGCCAACTCCACCGTCAGATAAACTCTTCTCTGTGTCGCGGGCCGTCCCTGTCCCTGGTCCAGGTCGCTGCATTTCACGCCCAGTACGCTCGAGGAGGTTACTGTGCACCGACGCTCGCATGCTGTGCACGGATGGTGCAATGGTAGCGAGACGTCGGATCTCCTCCGCACAGAGTGCCTGAAGACCTGTCAGCCCGAGGAATGTAGCTTCATCTCGCAGGTCTAATAGGGCTCCAATATCGAGACGAGGAAGACGGGGATATTGGGGATGGCAACGAAGGTAGGCCAGGATATGAGGATATCTATGGAAGTTGATTCAGAACTTGGCATAAAAGGGAATTAAACAGTGGGACTTACGATTCGCTTGGCCGGTCAAGGAAAACACAAAGATGGAAAGGACTGTGCGAAAAGGCGGTGGGGGCCAATTGCAAAGGTGTTTGACATGCTTGCATGTCATCACTATTTGTTGAGTAGACAGATGATGCATCGGACATATTTCTTGCGCGGGGGAACAAGCCCGCTAAGAAATCAGACAAATGTGAAGGTTGAGATGTGAGGGTATCAAATGTGGTTTTGTGGGTATGTGTGCATGTCTCAAGGGTAATAATGACTTTCGACCGGTCAACGGTAGAATTTGGCGCGTCGGATAGAAGAATGGCGCGAAAGGGAGGTGGTGGAAGAGAATCGGAGCTAGCCGTATATGACGGCGCCTTTGCTGGTTGCGACTGGGAAATTGTAGGGCATGGCGGCAGAGCACGCGTCGGTCTCGGTGGTGCCGCTCGAATGCGCTCATCATCATCATCTGAGTCGACAAGTTCAACCTCATCGTCAGATTCCATTTCAAACGGCAGAGGAGGCGGCGGTGGGGGAAGAGGCCTATGAATATCCTCCGGTTTCTCATCGAGGATATAGCCATGGTAAGTCTCCTCTGTGGGTGAGCTGTCTTCTTCATATGTCAGACGTACACCCGAGTCCTTCAATGCTTCGTCGGGGGTCCGGACGACTGTCGCGCCTGCGCCCAGTGATCCATATCTGGGCGACAGTACTTCTATGGAACGGGAAGCTGACTTGTGCCGGGCAGTCTGGCTGACAGAGACAGAGGAAGAGCTACGAGAGAGCCAATTCATGGTGCTTGAAAGCGATGGAGCAATGGAGGATTTTTTAGAATGCCCAGGTGTGTGCTGAGAGCGAGGCAAGGAACGGGTAGAGGAGAACATGGTGGTAAGAGCCCAAGAAAGACGTGCAGAACAAACAAGGAGTGAACAGTTAATAAAAATGAGGGTACAATGAGGGCGGCGCACTGTAGCCGCCTTGCTCTTATCTTCGTTTCGGACCAGGGCCAGTCCTTTGTTCTGGTCCTACAGTTATTTACCGGTCATTGCAACACCATGGTTCAATGAAACACTTAGCCTCTTGCTCTCCCTCCCTTCATCCTTCATCATCAACTTGTATTACATTGCTGATGTGTATTGTATCTTCATGTTCTGCAGTGATTCTTCATATGTGACATGAATAATATTCCCGAGAAATTGAGGCTTCTGTTCTAAAAATATCTATTTTCTCATGAACTCAAATCTGACCTGGAAATGTGTGTCCTCCATCTGAATGTAATCACCCACAAAGGCCTCAATAATGTTAATGACCTTTCTGAATGAACCTGTGTGACAGGTTTGAGACCAAGCGGGCCATTATCTGAGAGTCTAGGGGCATAAATAAACAGTGCGGTTCTGCCAAGCCATCACCTTTGATGGACAGTCTGACAGTCCAATGCGTCCATTATTGCCCTGCTGCCTCCGAACTTTATTTCTCCTCTTGTTCAATTTTTTACTATGCCTGGACATGCCAAATCAAACTCGAAAAAGTGTCAGATTGCTCACAAATGCCATGACCAGCTAATGGAAAAGGCAGTCATTGCAAATGATTGCATACAAGAATGAGCTTGTCAAACTACCTGGTGCTCCTCGGAAAGGTGCAAGAAAAATCTGCAAAGATTTTGAGGCTGTATATCAGAGAGAGACTGGAAAGGAGATCTCACTTTTCTATAGCACTCGAGCGATTCCGAGTAGCTGACTAATGAGGTTTGGGTATATGGGCCGGACTGTTTCAATGACTCAAAATAGCCTAGAATACCCACGCCACGATAATGCTGTGAAAACGGACTTGTACTCGCACCTTTGAGCATCTTTTTTTTACTGTATCTTATTGTTGTATAGTATTACACATTCTTACATTCAAACCTAGTCAAAATTCCCAACCAATTGGAACCTACAGTAAATATCCAGTTTTGCTGTTTCATTGACCGGTAAATAACTGTATTGTTTAGTTTCGGCATCACTCTGCCGCTCGCAGCAAAAACAGGGGTAAACAGTTGCCATCAATTGCACAGTCTGCCCTTGGTTTCATCGCTACAGCCGCTGGGAAGGAGATAAAATATGCAGAAGATCAGGAGCATATATACCAGCGAAATACCACATATTTGAGACAAACGTTGCAGGATAATAAATCCCAAGTCGTCAGAATTATTTCCCGGAAATTCCCGGCTCTTGTTCCGGATGCAACCAAATATCTCGATCACATCAAATCATTTGTGACGATCACCACGATCACCGCTTCAGCTCGGTCGCTACAGGCTGATAGCTAACTGTACTACTGGCATGTCAAACGTACACATCAGAGAACATGAAACCAGTGCGCTTCCTCGGGTGAAGCCCTCTCCCAAGTCTTCCAGGATACCAGTTCCCTTCTTCTACTGCCCTAGCGACGACGGTACCGACGAGAACTTACTCATTCTCCTTCATGGCCTGGGGGATACCCACAAGCCCTTTTCAAATCTCGGTCGTCAGCTAAAACTACCGCAGACCGCTATCCTCGCCCTCAGAGCGCCGGACCAGATCCCGTACCTGTACGAGGAAGCCTTTCAATGGTACGATTCCTTCGACCCGCTCGGCGAGCTCATTCGCTATCCCAACCCTACCCCCGCACTGGATCTGATGAAACAGGTCCTGCGGCATTTGGTAGAGGACTGTGCCTGGCGAGAAGACAGGTTGCATCTTTTTGGATTCGCCCAGGGCGGAAGCGTCGCGGCGGAATTTGGGTTGAGGCGGTGGAAGGAACAGAAAAGAAAATTCGGCTCGATAGTGTCTGTAGGTGGTCCACTTCTCTCGTATCCTACGATAGAAGAACTGTCTCCGACACCTATCTTTGTCGTCCACCGCGCCTCACCAGCCGAGCCATCTTTCCCTCGTGATGCCATGGTTGCAATCAGGAGAGCGTATCAATCTGTCGGTGATGAGAAACTAGATGGGAGGAGATCTGGGATGCCATCATCGAAGGACGAGTGGGAGCCCATTATGCGTTTTTGGAGTGAAAAGTTGAGCAAAAGGCAAATAGACGGGCTGTACGAGGTAATGAGCGGAATAGCGCCACCATCGTGAAATGCGCATGGGAAATCAGAATGCACTGTCGCGATTTCGGTCGTCCCAAGGACCTCGGTATCGGTTATCTGCACCATTGACCATCTTTTCATCAGATGATCGCTATTTTTTCTCATTTAACATTCCATATAATGTACGTATACGTGGATACATTTCTGATTTTTCTCTGAAGCCGTTTAGCATTGAATTGACGGAGAATGAATGCTCTTCAACTGAGGTGAGGACACTGGTCGGCTAACATTTTGATTGCCGGGGGTCCAAGCGTCGTGTTACTAATTTGGCAACAGCCTGGTTA
>NW_026848800.1:0-16942 GCF_030435595.1 Desarmillaria tabescens | reverse complement strand
GTGGAAGCTCGGACACTCCTCCTACCGGTGTCTCCCAAGTTACTACTACTAACAGTGCCCCCGCCTCCTTCCCCACTGATGGATCCAGTGGCGACGTCGGGACGGGTGAAGGTTCAGGTTCTTTTCCCACTGCTTCTATGAGCGCCGACGGTTCTTTCCCAAGTGATATGTCTGGCAGCGGCTTTGGTGGAGGACCGGGCGCCTTCGGTGGCCAAGGCGGATTTGGTGGAGAAGGCGGAGCCAGTGGTAGTGGTGAAGCCAATGGGTCGGCTACTGCATCTGCTGATGGCTCTTTTGCGTCTTCTGCCGGTGTCATGAATGACGCATGATGAACACCTCAAGGAATTAATATAATGAAAGTCGGTACCTGCTGAAGCAGTATCAAAAGGCGTTCTTGTAAAATCTAGCCACTGCAGGAAATCGGGGTTGGATCATGTTAGCCACAAGGAGAGATGTTGTACGTCTCGTGTTTCAGTATTTATGTAGCAATCTTTTTATTTTGTAAAAGCTTTCTTCCAATTCTGCGGGAAAATCTTGAAATATAGCAGGAGAACCCTGAGAATGATTAGACACCTCGGTGTATGTCTGATTTAGGCTTTGTACGGTCGCCTTTTCATTGCTATTCGGCACGATATGGTTCCTTCCCCTTCCTTTTCGTTCTTTTTCGCATGTCCGTCCCACTATGAGCGGTGTGGTCAATAAGCATATCTCAGTGGATACCAAAGGAAATGCCGCGATGCAAGTACGTCGGCACCACGGCATCATGCCGCTGGCGGCAACGCACCCATTAAATAATTCTCTACTTCAACGTTCACTTTTCCTTCAAGCTTGTGACCGTTGCATGATGCAGAATCATGTTTTCAGAGAAATTTCAAGCACCCGAAAGCAACGAGGCGGATGAGCAACACTTACGGGAGATCCTGTTACCGGAAATTCAGCTAGAAATTGACCTCAGGAATCGACTTGCTCAAACGGTGGAGTCGAGAATTGCATGGGCGACGTCTCTGCAAGAATCTCTCTTAAAAGGTAAGAATTTTTTTCCTTCCTGCTGTGAAAAGCCTAACATTTATCAGGAGGAAACTCTGAGAATGATTCTGCAACGTTTGAGGCGGCGGCTCTAGATGCCCTTTCTGCGATTGAAGAACCTTCAAAATTGTTTTTGGACCATGAAACGATCCCCCCAGTGTCGCCTGCTCCTCCTATTCCCTCGGTTGTAGCTCATGGGCGCAAGGATCGTGGACTCCCACGAGAGAGCAGAGCAACGCGTTTTCGGCAAAAAGCCAAATTTCTTTACACTCGCGCCAACAATCAAACCAATATCTTGACGTGTCCTGGGTGCCAGCGGACGCAATTCTCGTCGATACAAGGCCTGTATAATCATGCTCGAATCACTCACCAGCTTGAATGGGGAAACCATGAAGACTGTGTTCGCGCTTGCTCCGTTCCGCGGGACGATCTTGATCTGAGTGATGGGACGGAAGTAACCCTCACTCTTCTCGGCGTGCGAGGGTTATTGAGAGAGCAGTGGAGGAACCTTTGCCGTTGCCGGTGGTAGATGCCATGGACGTGGACGAACCTGCTTCAGTCCCGGAGGCTGCTAATCATATTCGCCAGACATTGGGTGTTCATGCCGAGAGCTTCGCGCTTGCATCTGTCTTAGGAAACGAGGTCAAGAGAAGGGAAATACATACTTGGAATGAAGATGAAGATGTTGATATTGATGGTCTTGATACCAAGCGTCCGAGGTGGCACATGCCTGGACGCATAGAAGTTCAGCGAAACTAGAACCTCCTGGGGAAGAAGCTATCCAGGCTCCCGCAGCTGTCGATGAAGCGAAAGTCGTTGTACCCGATGTTGTGGGTCATTCATCAATTCCCCGGTGTGCAGCCAAGCTCTAGTAGGTTCCATATTGCGGCCCGTATGATTGTCATGGATCGCAGTTTGCTTCTTGGTCCGTACTCTCTTCCTAGCATTTTTAACAACGTTCTTCATTGATAAATATACACAGGAATGCGACCAGAGGAAGCCAAATATACACATAAATGGATGCTATCTGTCCGAGGCACCTTCATACGTGCGTTCCGTAATATTATATCCAGATGGTACTGACAGTTCTCTAGAGCATCGATATCACGACTGTATTGAACCGCATCACTGTGACTTCCTTATCCGACTATCACGCTTTCCCTCCTTTAAGTGTAGCCCATCCCCCTTCCTCGTCATGGGTGCAGCTGCCAGACACCTTCTTGGCGAAAATCGAACTGCTCTTCAGTCACGCCCTAGGACAGAATCTAGATGGCCAGAAGTTCATCCTTGAACACTGGGTCGATGTTAGTCTCTTTTTCAGCCCCTTCTTCACGTATTGACTCCATCCGCCAGCTTGCTCAGCGATCCTCCAAACTGCCGGTAGAGGGAGAACAACAAGTTGTTGATATCGAGCTTGACAAGGAAACTGTATTTTTGCCTGCGAAGACGAACTACGTCGCAGTTAATGCCAAGGAACATTGGCAGCGGGAAATCGGCGTCGATCCTGGAAATCCCGCTATCCCTGACAATCTGACGAGCGTGGTTACCATAGGCCCTTCAACACTCCCCAAGAACATCGGTGAGGCAGCGAAGCCACATAAAACAGCTCCTTCCGCCGAAGTTGGTTATCCGGTAGTTCTCCGAAGGCTATTGCCTAAGTTCCCCATGACGCTGGAAGGTAAAAAAGAATTCCCTGGTTTATTTTTCATTGTCTCATAACTTCGTAGACGTGGTTGCAAAACGAACGCCTACGGTTCCTTACATGCTCGTAGCCTCCCCTGACGAATTCCATGAACTGATTTTGGGTCGACGCAAAGCGATTGAGGTAAGTTGTTTCAAGAGCCGCTGGTTCAGCATCAATGGTTCTCACTATGCCTCCGCTGTAGTGGGGCCGTGCCTCTGCCATCCGGGAAGCCTATACTGAGCTGGTGAAAGAGACTCATAGAGAACTTGAACTCGACAGATTATCAACCGCAGATGTCTTCTGTTGGCTGGAGAACGAGGGCCTTTTCCTAAGGACCGAATCGTCCTTAGCAGCCAAACCACAACCCCCGACTCCTGATAAGCTTCATGCAGAACGATGGTGCACCGCTTGTGGACTGGGTGCTCGCGTTCACATAAGCAGTAACAGTCGCGACGGTTCTTTTGCTTGTAATATCACACCGAGTGAATGGCGAGCAACCAGGATGCCTATCGTCGATTTGGACAGAATCTTGGCCACCCCGCAGTCACTTTCTCTCGGTCTCCTCACTCGTACGCGTGATGAACAAAATTTGAATGATGCTCAGGTCGTCAGAGCATCTGACCCAAATATGCTTCTCTCTATCAAAGAGGTCATACGGGTTTTGAACCTGCCAACCTTTCTGCCTGACGGACGCAGTTCGTCGATTTTCCCTATCGACGCTCTTGGTCGAGATGCGTCGGAAGTCATACAGACACTGGCTCCTTATGGCGTTCTTGCCTTGGCCACTGAACGTTTCATCGCGAAGTTAGTGCTAGGAGGTCTTCAGATGTCATCTCGTTTTCAGCACCAAGCTCCAGGTGAACGAAGGTTGCTGACACCAATGCATGTAACGCAAGGCTTGGTGGAGGGGAAGAGTCATGATCGGACTGGGTTGGCTATGTTTTATGCTTTAGCGAGGGTTGGAAGGCGGATGGAATCCACAGGTGCTGGCGGACAGGGTATAACTTCAAATAAATTTACAACCGAATGACAAGGTTTTGCGTAGTAATGGAAACATGAGTATAACTGTGGCATCGAAGCAAGGAGGAGTCTACCCTCAATGCAAAGTCCTTTCATGAGAATCAAAGCAAAAATGGTATAACTATTTTTCTCTCCTGAGGAAATGCTTCTCCGAATCTCTGTTTATACCACAAGTGTCCTTTGTAAGCTCGAGGAAACATCAAGACGAATTCGTTGATCAAGAAAATCCATGGAGGCGTTAATGTTGGCGCAAACTGGGATGCAGAGGAGAAAATCGTGGAAAGGGATTGCAAAGAGAATGTTGCCAAGGTCACGGTTGGAAACGGAGAGGCGGGCCAGCGCAAATCCAAACCACTCTACCCACTCGCAGAAATAATTCGGAAAGGAAACATATTCATATAACAACCCGTAAGGGATGGCGTAGTGTTCGCCAGCCTTTGAACTATGAGACGACGCCTTGCCCTTGTTTTTGGCCTTTCGGCGAATGTTGAGAAGGATTTCGTCATGAACAATGTTTCCAACGAAACCTATGGTCCACAAGAAGACACCTACATAGAAGGTAGGTGCGGAAAACGCATTCGAAAGGAAGGTGCGCGCAGAGTAGGAGGAGAGGTATGCGCCCATCAGAGAGCCGTTGAGAAGATTGAAAGTGATGCCAGAGAGAGGCACAACGATATCAGTTTTGGACCGCGAAGGCGTACGGAGAGGCGATAAAATGGCGCGGTTGAGATAATGAATCAGAAAGAGACCAGCGAGAACATGCTGTTGGACTGTGAAGCCGGTCATCGACCCTAAGGGTGACTTGTAGTAGGAATATGCGAAGCATATGGGAGATACGATCTCCATGACCATCCATGATTTTATTCCTACGATAATATTGGAATAAGTTCACAAAAATTAACAAACATCACATACCGTCGAATTTGACGATATTGATTCCAGCATTCTCAGCAAAACGACCAAAAGGTGCATTGACAAGGAAAGTTATTGGAAAGACGGCAAGACTACCGATTGTGAACCATTTTCGGCAAGCTGAAAGAAAGAAGAAAAATTGGAGACAGGACAGACGTAGAATTTGCGAGCCTTACCGTCGTATAATAATTGCATGGAAGCCATGAACAACGCATGAGAAGCAAACGAATAGCGGTGGTAGTTCGCAGGCTGCTGCCAAACAAAGCAACAGCATCACTTGTTCAGTAACCTCGACGACAACCGCAACGCTCGCGACAACCTCCAAGACGATTCAGACATGGATGACGGTACGTCTTCAGCATCACAAACGACGACCAACTCTCTATTCCGCCTTTACTGTCGCCATTCCTGCTAGCGACAGCAACTTTTCTCTCTGTCTCTTGCTGGCGAAACAAAGGCGAACAAGCGACATACATTTTCCATTTCGCTCTTCAGTACTCTTACCGCCATGAGATAATCGACCAACCCTAACTTTTCTGCTTTTTGTCACCCTTTTGTTCCCTCAGCCTGGCAGTCTCAAGACATCGCTCCAGCACAACCCGCAATCAACATTCCTTCCACCGATGTGAATATGACCAATGGAACGGGCTCTGGGGATGATTACCCAGCTGAAAGGAGTGGAGATGCTCCTCGAAGAAGTCGCAGCCGAAGTCCTGGTCGTGGGTGAGTTTCGCATTCGAGTGGCTTACAGCGCCTATTAACATTTGGGCTCACAGCCGCTCTGATGGAGGCCAAAATCCGGGCAACAATCTTCATGTTGCGGGGTTGAGCCTTAAAGTGGACATGAGAGAACTTGAGACGGCCTTTGCAAAAATTGGGAGGGTGCGCATACGCCACGTTACCACTATGTACTGGTCCTGACTTGGGTCATAGGTCAAGAAGGCCTCTGTAATGTACGACCCCCACACTCGGGAGTCTCGAGGCTTTGGTTTTGTCACAATGGAGACATCTGAAGAGGCAGAAGCAGCCATCACTGCGTTAAACGGGACAGAGCTGATGGGAAAAACGTTGATCATCGAAAAGGTGCTCCCCTTCTCGGCTGCTCCGATTGTGATACTGACATGAAATATAGGCCCGTCGTGGTCGTGCACGTACTCCCACTCCAGGAAAGTACTATGGCCCCGGTAAACGTGGCGGTGATCGAGGTTCGTGTTCTGCCTGTGAACAAAAATACATTTATTCTAATGGTATATCAGGCGGCTACGCTGCGGACCGCCCATACGACCCTCGACCCTATGATAGTCGGTATGCCAGGGACTACGACTACGACAGACGTGACAGACGCGGGCGATACGACGATTACCGCCGCGACTATGACAGAGACAGGTACGACCGAGAGAGATACGGTGGTCGAGACAGAGACAGGGATTATGACCGTGACCGTGGAAGGTACGATGACCGGAGATATTAAGCGCTCTGGCGTCTGCTTCTGTTTTCTAAAGAGGACTCTCTAACAAAATCCCCGGTTGTTTCTCTCATCGAAATCAAATCTTTAGTTACCTTTTCTATGCTTCTTACTATTTTTGGTGGAAACCTTTCGGGTTCCTTCGATTGTGTACTAGCTATGGAAGCATCGTTCGACTCTCGTTGGTCTCGTAGTCGAATGTGATGCCTGCGCAGGTGCCCGTGAGATTGACCGTTAATTCTGGGGAGTCACTATCTTGCTCTTCTCGTCGAACACTAATGCTTGCGGCGCAGTTGAGAAGCTTGAAGTTTCATGATTCTGCTTGGGCCATATTCTATCAATAAACAGCCTGTTGCGCGGTCGTTCATCACTAGACCCAACGTTAACGCATAAGCAATTCTAGAGAATTTGGACTCAGTAAGCGCGCTTAAACATAGGAGAGCAGGATGTATAGTAGCATATACAACATGGTATATAGTACACTCTAGGAAGGGTAACATTATGCAAACCAATAATACAGCCGCCGTAAGATCGTTTGGCGCTCGGCCTCTGCGTCCTCTACTTGATGCTCCACATACTCATCAGTAGTAAGATCAACCGTCTTCATATCAACAATGTCAGACCAAGGTGCCTTTGTCGATGCTTCCGTCTCAGCAGCAGTCTTCGTGCAGTTGCGGCGCCTGAAAGAGAGCCATGCCGAGTACATAACGACCATAACAGGAATCTCAATATACAGAGAAAAGAAATCCACCACGCTGAAGGTTGGAATTATCGACGACCAGCCCTGAACTATGTATGACGTGAGCGTCAGAGTAATTCAAATGTAGGTTAAAACCTACTGAGGATGAGCGCGGTTACCGTAATAACCTGGTTAGACGCAATGAATTACACCGGCAATAAATAAAGTAAGAGGTACACGTACAACAAATGGTGGACCCCACGGCCAAGTCCATGCCGGCCGGAACTTGAGTTCGTCCAGCGAGCGTCCTTGGTATATCCAAGCCTTTCTAAATCTCCAGCTGGCTAGACCTATGGATAGCCAAGCGATCTATGATGATATCAATGTCAGGCGCTACAGCCACGAAAGGCAAGCAACCTATACCTGGTTGGACACGCCGACAATGTTCTGAAGCCATCCCCACAGCTGACCGCTTCCAATGAAACTGCTGCCAAAACAAAGAATGCTTATGCTACTAGTCAACATCAGCGCTGGTATAGGCACTCCTTGACGGGTCGTCCAGGAGAATATCTTCGGCGCTTGCGGAGGCACAGTTACGGAAAGCCCTATTCAAGAAACCGACTCCATTAGGATGTCTACAGCGAAGAGAACATCGAAACCACACCATAAAGAACTCTGCTTCCGGCAAATAGTGCATGATTCCCCGCCGACAAAACGGAAGAAAGTATTACAGTGTTCATGAACGATGCAGCCACCTCTGATCATAGAGTCAGAATGACTACGATGTGAGATGACGTAGAACATACTGGAGCCAGCATATTGGAATACAATCGTGAAAGGAGAGGTCGTCGTTGTTTTATTGGACAGATTTGGGTAGTCCCAAGGAACTGCACAGACCAGTCAACTTAACGAGATGCGACACAAGTATTCTCTCGCTGACCGTTTAAACCAATAAGGAATACGCTCAAAATATAGAAAAGCAATATCCTTCGCGGGCTTGTGAGCACACAATCCTTCGAACACAGGGAAGACCTACCGCCAAAACACGAATTTAACAACCTTGGGCATGTTCTTGGAGGGATTCTTCGTCTCTCCGGCGGTAATTCCCAAGCTTTCGGTTCCACCATCTAAATTCAGATTATTGTTTTCGTTAACGAACAGCGGGAATGTACTGCTTACAAGCAAAGCTAGCTGTCACAAATACCTTTGCAAACCCTCCAAATCCCCCTACAAAAGGAGCACCGGGTATTCTCCAATTACTAGATCCAATGTACCTGTGATCTTCGTTGACCCCAACGTTGACCAAAATGCCCAGGATAATGAATACAACAACGGTCAGGACTTTAAGTGATGACAACCAATACTCTAGAACGAGGGCTTTGTGGGAAAAAATGTGTATATGCCGCAAAACACGCACCCAACTCTCCATATGCCCGAACGTGAGCCGAATTGACAGCCACGAGGAACACCCAAAACAAAAGACTGATAACCCACGGGTGCCAGTCAGTCCAATATTCGAGGACCAATTGTGCAGCAGTCAAGTCGGACGCAACAGAGACTGCATCATTGAACCAGTAATTCCAAGAGAGTGCAAATCCATAAGACGGAGAAACGAATCTCGTTGCATATGTGTTGAATGAGCCGGCAATAGGATACTGAGTGGCCATCTCTCCAAGTAGAAGGAGAGTCACATAGACGATGAATCCGATTATACCGTAGCATATCAGAATACTTGCTGGGCCACCTTGTGCCAGAGAACGTCCGGTACCTGTACAACGCTCAACGAATTGTACCAGAGGATAGTGAGTCTATTTACTTGCCTAAAAAGAGACCTGTTCCAATTGTCCCCGCAATTGCAATCATCTGAACCTGTCTTGCTGACAGCTCACGATGAAGTCGTCGCCTGTTCTCTTCTACAGGCTCTGTATTGTCTGCGCTTGACCGATTAATGGTCCCGTAGTCGCGACGAGCATCCTGCAAGGACTTGCCTGTCATGATTGGTGAAATGGAGAGATGAAGGTCCGTGAAAATCTCACGGGTATCAATGCGGAGCGATGACGCGAATTCGCCTCAGGATGAGTACTTGTGTTCATGGTAGAGATGCGGCCCGGTCTTCCGGATGTCAGCGGCGCGATAAAACCGGTCGAGTTTTTTCGGATTTTTTTTTCTTTCTTGCAGAAATATACCAAAGTTGTATCAAAGGATAGTACACCTGCGTAGATAATGATACAGAGCAAATACTATTGCCTGCAACCCTGCCCTAAGAACGCTCGCGCCGTCTATCTCTATCTCTATCATCCCGTCGTCGGTCCCGTCTGTCGTAGTCGCGGTCTCGCTCCTTGTCTCTTCTTCTGCTCTCACGGTCATAGTCATCATCCCGCCGACTCGGTTTGCTACTCCGTCTGTCATCGTACCGGTCTGGAGAGTTTCTTCTCGATGACCTTGACGAATCGTAGCCACGCCTGGGTGACACAGAGCGCTCTCTGCGCTTTTCGCCATTCTCGTCCTTGGACATCTTCACGACGGGGACGTATCTGCGGTCTGGACGTTTGTTGCCATTCCTTTTCCCAGGTCCGTCATCGTAGACCTCCTGCTCTTTTGCGCCGATGCCTAAAAGTGCAGGGCGAGCCTCGGGTAAATAGGGTTCCACCATCCCTTTCCCTCCCTTTCTCGTGGCTGCCGTACCCTCCTTCCATCCCATACCTCTCAACATTGCTGCTCCAAACTGGGAGACGGGCACCCGATTGTAGTCGGCGAGGGTTGCAGGATCCGGGAGCTCATCAATATCCTGTTTATAGGCATCGTCCTCTGATATGGGAGTTGGGATAATGTCAATCTGGGGGCCGTCTATTCCTTCAGTGTCCCCGGCAAGGATAGCGCGCAGCGCTTTCTGGTCCTCCGTCTCCTCCATTTGAACGTCCTCTGTCTGAACTTCCATTTCCTGAACGGCGCCTTGTTCGACTTTGACTACCTTATTCCTCATCTGCAATCCAGATAGAACGGGGCCCGAATTTATACTATCTCTGGTCCCCATGCCACCAACGCTGCCATCAGCGCCCGTGCGTGCTTGACCAGAGGAAGGAACGTATCGGTTTGCACTACGCCGCTTGCGGGCAAGCTCCCGCCAGTCTTTGTTCTTCAAGGCAGGTATGACAAGCGGTCCTTGATGAACTTTCTTGGGTTTATTGACTCTGTAGAGGCCGACTGATGTGAGTTTACATCTCTGCGGTGGCACGGATGAGGAAAAGACACACCGCTGAGCACCAAATCTATCAAATGCAGTCACCAACTCATCCTGCTCTTCATCCTCCTCATCACTGGAATCCGGTTGCCCGTCATAGTATCCAGACACTGGTCTTGGAGAGGAATTGGCACTGCGAGCCAGTGGGCTACCGGGAGACGAGTCATTTAGATGACGGGAGAGTTTATGATGTGGTAGGGAAGGAACCTTAAAGGAAGAATTGGATTCTGCGCCAGAGGATGCTCTGGATACAGGTGTCGGTCGGCGAACAGTGAAGGAAACTTTTTGGGCGGACATGGGGAACAGAACGAAACGAGAGTCGGATTTCCGAAAAGAGAAGGCTCCAACTAGTCACGTGCAAATAGATGTAGCCCACACAGCCACCGCCCTTGCTTGGAAAGCATCATGTCGTTTCGATCCGCATCTAGCTGCCTCAAGCTCGCGTCCCGTCGTCTCGCTCGACCACCAGCATATAGGCCATCCATCCTACTACCAACGCGGTCTTTTTCTTCGACTAAATGCCGTCGCGCTGCCTTTGCTGAGCAGCCACCTTCGCAGCCTACAAAGCTGTTGTCTACACCATCGAAGGAATATCTCGAAGAAGAAGAGATAGATGTCGAGCTCCCCGCAGACAATGATATACGGATTGTCATAACGGACCGGGCAGCGGAGGTATGTTTCTTTTCCTTTGAGGCGAGAGTTCCTTCTAATATCTACCAGAAATTGCGTGCAATCGCTAAACGTGAAGGGAATCCAGAAGCTGCCCTTCGAATAGCTGTAGAATCTGGTGGTTGCCATGGCTATCAATACAGGATGGATTTGGCAAAACACCAGTCCCCAGATGATTAGTTAGTGGTCCTTGTATTTCTCCCTTCATCTATTCTGACATTCGCTTTCCAGCCTATTCTCCCATCCCACAATCTCACCCTCTAATATACTAGTGGATGCTGTCTCGCTGACCCTTCTCAATGGATCCACAATCGACTTTGCGACTGAACTTATTGGAAGCAGTTTCAGAGTGGCAGAAAACCCGCATGCTAAAGGAAGTGGATGCGGGTGTGGTGTTAGCTGGGAACTCAAGACATAACGACCGTGCACTACTTACCAGTCTGGCCAATATAGCAACTCTTGCTAGGACCGTATTTTGTTTGCTATGCGCGTGAGAATCAGCAAGCCTCCCAAGTTACTTCTTCAAAGCGTTTCAAAGGCCTCGCAGAAATTCACTTGATTTTATGTACAATCATCATTTTTCGAAATAGCAATAAATAAATAACAATAGATACATTGATACGACATTATCTAGTGAAGGTCTCCACCTCTTTCGTTATATAAAGACCATTAAATATAGAGTAATTGGACCCGCAGTTTTTCGTCGTCAAATACTGGGAAGTGGACCCGGACTGAATGGGCTCCATAGATCCTTGATCTGTGTTGCGTTCGAATGAGGTCTGCGGGAAAACATAGAGTTAACTTTGCCAGGATGGTAGAGAACAGGGCTCAAACCTTGTCACGGGAAAAACGTTGTTGATCGCGCGGCAGTGTTTCCATAGGTATTAGTCGTGACAAGCGTTCCCTCGTGCTTGATCTCGAGTTCAAGCTAGGGGGAGATTGTTAGTAGTGCCCATCTCTAAAGAAGCATGCACAGACCTGGACAGGAGAGTATTCGTGTAGGCTGTCGACGTGAGCGATATGAATGTCTATATTCCTGAAACCAGGGAAACGAACCATACCTTTTCCAAGAAGGAAACACATTGCAAAAGGGAGCATCGTGCCCGATGCAGCAAGCTGACACACGAAAGCGGTCAACGCTATTACACTATTCAAATCTGTATCAAACATTGATGCTCTGGACTAGACTCTAAAAAGGCCTACCTTGAAAGAATGCCATTGTTTATTGTTAGGAGTATCAGACGATTCACAACACTGTCCGTCCTGATGATCATGAAAGTTGATGAAACTATCAATACGTTGAATGTGCTTGAATGTTCATCAAACCTACCTTCCAAGTCCAGATTTACGAATTTGTAGATAGTAACATAGACTGACGGTGATGAAAACGTCAGTGGCAGCCGTGATCGCAAAGGCTGGAGGAACGAGATGCTGTTTAAATAACATCAGTCAAATTAGCTTTATACACGAAAATACTATGGGAGAATACATACATCGAATCTATAATAGACAGCGACAGCGGGGAATCGTAGGCTAAAACGTGGGTGGTAAGTTAAGCATGTAAGGACAACTTGCAGACCACTGACGTTTGTACCATCACAACTGAACAGAGAAGGCCCGTTGTAACCCTTCGGACCATTAAAGAAGGCAAAATACGCACCAAACGCCACAGCTGGACACAAAGATAGCTGAGTATTCGATACATGGATCAGATAGATTCGACGTACCGAATTGGGCCACCGACATGGCGCACTGTATGTGAACCGTAAGCACTAAGAATAATCCGACAGGAGGACATCCGTACCACTGAGCCTGCAAAATACCAATTCCTATCGCTCACTACACAATAGGTGTCAGCTTTACGCGAACGTGTATACAAAAAGAGAGGCTGAACTTATATACACTCGGTAGGCGAAAAAGCTATTTAAGTGTGCGCTTGAGCAGCTATTGCCGGATAGAAAAACAAGATTACATACAATTGGATGATGGACGCTGCCAATCCCTATTAAAACGGTTCAAGGTAAGCATAAATGTCTAAATGTCGGCTCTGGCTCATTTACGTTGGTCCCAGGAAGTATCTGAAACTCTATGTTTAGAACGTCCTCACGAGTGTGCAGAAGACTCACAGCTAGCGACCTATGATACAAGATGCATGAGGAACCGGATGTAACATAGAACCACTCACCATTCGGTATATGACAGCGCCTCCAGGCTCCCCCGATTCCTCACTAGATAGTAATACTCTGAGAACATTGTCAGACCTTGGTTCAGAGTCTCTAGTCCCCTAAAAATCACTGGTAAACGCTAGGACCGTTGTTTAATACGTTCATCAACGCGTACCACACAACAGCAACCTCGTTTTATTAAACGACTAAGTGTCAGGACAAACTTTGAAACTTTGGAACTTACAGCAACCTTCAGGATCGTTGAATCCGATCTTGAATACCGACGGCAGTATTGAACCGTCTGCGCACAGGTTACCCCATATATCCTACAAAAAGGTCAAAAGTGCTTGGGCCTGGCGTAAGAAAACCTCCTCACGAGCTTGAAACCGCGAGTGCGACTAAGAGAACGCCCAGAGTTTTGTGGGGAACTGCGTAAGGAAGCTCTGCAAGATCGGACATAGCGATAACCTAGGCCAGTGGGCGAGCAACGTGGGACAGAATGCTGCTAGTAACACACGACACGACTAAGTATCTCCATCAGCAGGATCATTCACAATGCACCGCCAACAAGCGCAAGGAGCCCATACACGCTTCGATCTGATGATCAACTCTAGAAGGTATCGGCATCAGCAGATTGGGAAAAAAATTGCCGGGGATTGCGGCGACCACGGTCCGGCGGAATTCTTATCCGCCTCGTCAAGGCCTCACAAGTCCATATAACCAAGGCGTGATGTTGCGCCCTTTTCATAGGCTATTATAAACCCACGTAATAATTACTTGCCCTTTGAGATTGCATAGAATTATTTTCAGCTCATGTATCAATACTGTAAGCACAATAAAATATGGCCTGGCTTGCACAGACTGGTTCAAGACTGATTGAAAAATGGTAGTAAGAATTGAATTTGATTCTTACTAGGTGTCTAAAATGATGACATAAATGTATTACAGGTCAGCAAACCTCATATCATTGATGTCGAGCTCGAGGTTGTTTGACTCTACAGATCCACTGTAGAATCGGCACCCTCTATGGAAAGGCTCTCGCTATCACGGTCTTCATCACCTTCCTCTGTATCTTTGCCCATGCTAGCTTCATCGCCTGGTCCGTCGCCGTTCCCGTTTTGTGTGTGGAGGGTTGCCTAGCTTTATTTAACCCTGTAGTCGAATATTGTTCTTGAAAGTCACGACTCACGGTCCTTCGGATGCTCTACTGAATTTTCACTGTTCAGCCACACCCTGCTAAATCGGCGGGAGATGGGAGAAAGGAAAAAGATCGGACACTAAGAAAATTACGAGAAGTGAGACGGGTGCATGGCATGAAAAACGAGTATGCAATTGGACTACTTAGTGGCCCGATTAGTTGCGATCGTGTTGTGTGATGTACCACGTGATAGCTCGTGGTTCGTTCCGAGTTTATACTCACCATTACTTACTCATTTTCCTTCTCGTCGTGGAGACCTATTAGGCCAGACTCAGATCTAGAAGACCTATTTCAAACCTCTAGGCCTATTCTTCTCCGATGCGGACTCCTTCTTCCGAGCTCGGAACTCCAACGTAATTTCTTTCAATATAAATACTGTCTGAAGTCGCGGCCAAAGCGCTAATGTCTCAAGCAACGTACCCTCACCTCTCCAAGAATCGCAAATTTCCAGCCTGCCCAGATCCTCTCGTCTATCAATGCATCAAGTTCAACTAGTGGTCTTTTGAAGTGACGTATTGCAGAGTTGGAGGAGGAAGTGGTCGTGTTGAAGGGCACTCAAGTCAAGCATCGGTGAGTTTGATAATGGCTCTCTCCTTGGGATTCACTCCATAGCATCTTAGGGAATTGTTCAGGCCGATGGGTTGTGCCCTTCCCCATGCGATGTCACTCTTTAATAGTGTCCGGACTCCGGAGCATCGTGGATGAGCAGGTCAGGCGCCAATTGAGGTGACATTCCTTTTCCTAGAGGTCTTTTCAAGGCTGAAAAGACTGAAATATCTAGGTCCCCTCCTAAGAGTAACTATGGAAAGTGATTGGTGGCAAAGAGGGAGGAGCAGGAGCGAGAACATACAGTATAAATTCGAGGTCACTTGTGTAAACCGCTGTACTTGTATTATGTTCACCGTAATAATAAATACACTGTTCTAAGCCTCTCCAAGTCTTCAAGAGTGAAACTATACAAATTATATATGCTCCCAGCCACCCAAAAACCACTAGCTGCTACGGGCCCGCTTTACAATGGTGCTCGTGTTATATTTGCCTATGGCATCAAGTAATTGTACTAATACCTTTCGAAGCCTGGCATGCATTACTGATATCGGAAATGCTCATAAGGATATGTGTAGAATTGTCATTTTTTCCACGCTTCATATGGGCATATAACGCTGGTGCAATTATTTCGGAGGTTGCCACGCATTTCGAGCCTTGCCACGGGCTTATACGGCCATATATATTTTTGTTCGATTCGCTGATGTCATTAGCATGGTCCGCAATAGTAATTACAGAACCAATAAAACATCGCTCTCCGGTTTGTCATACTTGGAAACCATCATCTTGGGTGGAACATTGCGAACAAGGCAAAATGCGATGAATCTTTCATAGAACCTTGCTGCATCGGGACTGAGCAAATCCCGTCAGTCGTGTCCTTCTGTTGTCCCGAGTAAAGAGCAAATGATATCGAGCCCATCTTTCATGATATCGATGGAACTTGAAATCGCCGAGGTATCGCCTCTCCGTGATGGAATATACGAGGAAAGGAAGGCCGTCCGGCTTGCAGAGAAGCCAGACTCGAACAGATGGTTGGCAGAGGGACTTCAAGTTGTTGAATTTGACCCGACACCATTCATGGCCCTGCACAGATCGTACTCCCACTCGAATGACTGGTTAATGCCGAAACGAGATCTAGGGTTTCATTAATGTCTTGCGTTAATCGTTTATTAAATACCGCGGTCCTAGTGACGATCAGTGGCCTGTACTTCCTGTAGTTCTGTAGTTGAGTTCTAAGAGGTAAATGATGCTTCTAAACGAGTACGAGAGTTTGCTAACTAATAATATTTGTTCTTACGTATTCTTACAACGGGGTTGAAGAGTGTCCTTTCTTAGTGAAAGCGAGATGGTAAGTCAGAACAGAAACGATGCAAAAAGTTAGTGATGTGGTCATGATGCGCAACAATAGTGATCTAAAAAGGTGAAAAAAGGTACTATATATGAGGGTAAAAAGTAAGTAAAGCAAGAAGAAACATCCAATCTCGTCTGGGGGTCGACCACATCCTAAAGTCCGCTACAGTTATGTGGAATCCCGACATTATAAGGAGACATATGACACTAGACGTAGAACACCCACGATTGTGGGACTGCGGTCCATAACAATTTAACACACCACGCAGCAGGTCCAGCTCTTGGACGTCTCCTTGTCCACACCCTTGCCGCTGCTCCTTCGCCTATGATGCCGACCTTCCGTAGTCCCGGCGTGACCATTAGTTGGCACGCCGTCCCTCATTAGCATACTGGCTCGAGTGGCGGTCTCGAATACATCGTCGACACCCTCAATCTTGAGAGCTGAGCATTCCTTGTACGCACGAGCACCGATGGCATGTGCGACTCGCTCGCCCTGCTCTCTGGTGACCCAGGTGCGAGAGTTACCTGGTGGACTTGGCTGGTCCGGGGATGGGCGGAGGTCGGCTTTGCATCCCACCAATATGACAGGAATGGTCGGACCACATATAGACCGCACTTCCTCTATCCACTGGTAGCAGGATCGTTGTCAGTTAACACGGACCAAGGTCTTCGGCCTTAACTAACCTTGGTTTCCACGTTCTCGAGTGAGTCCGGAGTATCCAGGGCGAAAGCAATACAGGATAACGTGTGACTTGGAATATGACATTGGCCGTAAACGCTAGGTAATTGTGAGCATGCGGGTGAGCGAGTAAGAGCGAAGCATCGCACTTCGTATTCTTCTTGTCCACTGTTGCACAGGTCAGGTGTTTGTGCTTGAGAAAAAGAAAGACACGCACGCAGTATCCCAGAGTGCCAGCTGAACGGGTTTCTCGTCAAGCCTAATCTCAGCAACATAGTTGTCGAATACGGCTGGGGAATATCAATGAG
>NW_026848799.1:0-16957 GCF_030435595.1 Desarmillaria tabescens | reverse complement strand
CTAATGCACTCTAAGCTCCGTTTCACTAGAAGGCAGGCTGAGGGCAGCTGACCAGCGTTATTGACGACCACATCGATTCTACCATAGATAGCGACGGCATTCTTCGCGACGGTATGCAGTTCTTCCAAGGGTGCAGTTAGTTACGTCCAACTCCAATACGTCTGCACCAAGGGCCTTGAGGTCACCAATCTGGGATAACGAGCGTCCACGCACTGTGGTGATGACTTTCTCACCGCGCTCTAGGGCGGCTATGACGAGTTCACGCCCGAGGCCGGACCTATAGATATACGTTGGTATGAGAGTCGCGATTAGACGAAATGACGCACGAAGTCCCCGTTATGAGCCAAACCAGTTTGTTGGGAAGACATAGGCAATGTGGTTGAGTGTACATCGCCGTAGTAGTCTTCTTATAGTTTCATCGAGAAGTGAAAAAGCAGACGGAAATGGGAATTGAAGAAGGTCGTATAGGTCACGAAGAAGTGATGTATAAGGATACCAGGACGGACAAGCCTTCGCACCCTGTAATCGCCTTACGTGAGTTCCGTCTTTGATGGACCTACTCTCAGACCGGCGTAAAGATCTCGTCAGCTGCAGAATATTTCGCAAATAAGACAAAAAGTAGACGGTGCAAGTATTCGTAGAGACAATGGTGATG
The DNA here is from genome assembly GCF_030435595.1 of Desarmillaria tabescens. NCBI lineage: Eukaryota > Fungi > Basidiomycota > Agaricomycetes > Agaricales > Physalacriaceae > Desarmillaria > Desarmillaria tabescens. The sequence continues at coordinate 16,302 of NW_026848799.1, read as the reverse complement.
TGCACAGTGCCAGTCACATTACGGATACAACCGCGAGATCAACGTGAGATACGGTTGCGGTCATATTCGTATCGTCGTCGACAAGGAGTATCTTATGCAGAGATGTGAGAGTCATTCGCTTCATAATGGTGTCTGTGCTAACCTCGATAGCATCAGTTTTTTACCGACCATTTTCTTAGGCATCGTAATTTTATTGTATGGTTACGGTAGTATTTTGAGTTGTCAAAGGGAGCCAAGGTCTATTAATACAGTGCATTCCTACTTACCAAGGACACATTCCAGATACCTCAAGTGGAATGAAGCAATGAGGTGTTCGTCGTCAATAAGGGTTTCATATTCGACGAAGTTAGGAAGAAAGTAGGACCGGCTCTACGGACCGATGCTCCGCATCGTCAAACGTAATTTTTTCGGGTATTCATCTTCCTCCCGTTACTCCACATACGTCCCTGGCAGCAGCCCCAAAGGAACCAATGAAACGCTGCAAATCTAAGTTTTCACTTCGCTGCAGATATATTCTGTTCTTTCATGCTTTCTGGTGAGTCTTCTTTTGAGTCGGTGGTTCAGAGATGTGAATCTTTACTGTTACAGAACAAATGTCGCTTTCGAGGATAAGCGAGGGTGCTTTCATACTCTCATTGCATAGTTCCATCTCTGGCTGTACCTCAAGCTAGGCTTCGTATTCGGCTTGAGCGTCTGAGCAGCTGTCTTAGTTAGGAACATCTTTTTACTCGCTCTTCTTCTGGCATATGAAATATTTGCCAGCTTTTCTGGGATGCCCGCAAATCAAAACCGAGGATTCCGGCATCCTGATGATTTCCCGATGCTGTATCTGGTCAAACAATGCAAGGTATGATTCCGGCTTACGATGCAGGGACATCACTCAATGGACGCTCCTGTCGCTAGATATTTTCTCTATTAGCCCGCACATTTTTTGTCCTCAAGCTGGCACAGTCCTCAGTGAGCACGAAGGATGCTAGCATTGGAGAGACGCGCTACCCCGTGAAACTTTTGCAACCGATGCTCTGACAATAATTTCTACGAGGGAAACCCCTGATGAAAATCATATTCCGGGAGGTCCGGATGTGGCTTCTCTTGTACTGTTCTTATTGTTCGCCCACTTTTACTACTCTCTTCTCTCTCTCGTCTGAGTCTCGCAGATCCACATCTTGACTGTACGTCTCTTTTTGCTTTCAATCCTTTCTCTAGTTTCTGACATCAACCGTCTTTAGCTCAGCGCCACAAATACCCTCCGTCGCCACTCGCGCACATCCGTTGGTCATGCCATTGAAGGGCATCTCTCCTCTCGATTTCGAAGCTGGCTCTTTGACTCAGGCAACGTCAGTGAGTGTAAACGCCTCTTCTCGCTGTTTATATCCATAACACTGAGTATTATCTTTAGCCACTCGACAAGCTACCCGCATGCTGTGCATGCCCTCTACACTGCAAACGCTGGTCTGACCCCCAGCGCCTCTACCCTTCCCAATATCGCCTGCTACGGGACAAGGTTGCCGAAAACCAGTACAAGTGGCGTAAAGCGACTGCAAATGCGCGGGAAGCTGAGGAACGCGCCAAAGAGCTGGAAGGGCGGATTGATCTCTGCAAAGAAGAGACGGCTCAAGCGAAGGATGAAGAGATTCGGGCCAAGACCCGGAGAATCCAGATGCAGGACGAGGAGATTGGCCGGAAGGATGAAAGAATACGCCTGATGGATGAGGAGATCAGGAGGATGAGTGCAGAGATCCGGACAAAGGACGAGGAGATTAGGATGAACGTGAAGGAGATCCACGCGATAGACGAGTACCGGAGGAAGGACAACGAAGCAGGACTGCTCTCTCAGCGATGCAAATATGTCGAGCAGAACCTCGACAGTCTCCGCGCCGAGAATGCCAGCCTTCGTCAGAAGATCTATATCCAACAGAAGGAGCATGGGATACTGTCGAAGGAGCTGGAAGTGACGAAAGACATTCTGGGCGCGAAGGACCGGGAGTTGATTGAAGCCCGAGCGACGCTTTCATCCAAACAAACAGGTCTCGCCAAGGACGTCCACAAGGCCTTTCAGTTGATGACGCATATGCGCCAGAAGCTTCATATTGCTGAGAAAGAGGCGCAAAGGAAGGTCTTTGATGTCGAGGAAGAGGCACGACAGAAACTCCTTGAAACTAAGGGAAAGGCGCAAGAGTTAACGAAGGAGCTAGCAGCGAGCCGAGAAGCTGAGATGCGTACACATGCAGGTCATGAAGGTGCGGTGGAGCAATTGATATCCCAGCTAGAGGAGGTCAGGCGGGTTGCAGCGGAGAGGGAGAAAGAGATAGAAAGGCTGGGTGTCGCGCTGAAGGAAGTAATGTCGCAAGGAAGGCTGGTATCGGATCGATGTCGAGAACTGGAGATGCGTCCTCCGCCTGCCGATGAATCGCACCAGCGGAGACTTGAGGAAGAAAGAAGCATCGCCATGGCCACGCTGAAGAAGATGAACGGAGAAATGTCTATCATGAAGGAGGCCGGCATGCAGCTTATCGTGGAGAACCAGAGTCTTTCGGGAGAAATCGAACGGTTACAGGGCTGGAAAGTCGAAGCTTGGACGGCGTTGGAACAACGGGAGGTGATGCTACGAGATATGGAAGGAGATCTTATCGCGGCTCGAGAAAGTGCTAGGGAGCTCATGGAACGTAACCGGATCTTGGCCACGGAAGTGGATGGCCTACGCTTCTCGACCGACATGACTATGGAGGCTCCCTCAGACTCGGATGCAGTCCATCTCTCACAAATGACATCCATAGCATTGGCGCGAGAGGCAGAACTGATCCAAGTCAAGGAAGAGCTAGCTCGCTCCCTCGAACGGGAGAAAAAGGCATTGGAGAATTGCAAGAATCTTCACGCGCAGGAGCCTCAGAAACAGTCACTGCGCTCGGGTAATGACGTCCTACATCGAGACCGGTACGACCGTCTGGTTGAGGTGATAGACCTCATCAAGGAAAGGATAGACAAGGCAAATTATCTATCAATTCCAATTACAGACTTGGATCTATCACACGACATCGCGTTCTTGGACCTGCAGGTTCGCTTGGACGCATTCGAAGACATCCAAAATTTCGAGAGTATCCCTTGGCCCATTTCCTCTGGCATCAAGGTAGTCGAGGAGACTATGCAACTCGAATGGGAGGAAAACGAGAAAAACGAGCTGTCGTTTTTGGAGCGTTTCTCGGGGTCGCTTTCCTTTGGAGATGGTGGACGGAAGCTTAAAAAACCTCCGACATGGGAGAAAGAGTTGCCGTTGTTCTTGGAGGGTTTCTCCGAGTCGCTTTGCCCTCAAGCCGTTGATATCGAACTTGATTATCTGGCCAGGATTCAACAAGCGTTCGATATGGATATGTGGGCGCGCAAAGACTTTATGCAAAAGTCTAAAGACAGCAATGTCAGAGAAATGGGTCTTCTCGTGTCGCAGGCAGTCGACTGTGTGATGGCAAAGGCGATGAGGAAACAGCAGTTGAAATCGCATAGTTGAGACATACTTGTACTATTATTGAGAGGGTATCTTATAATTATTTTATAATAATGATATAATTGGAATATTTTCAAGACTCCGAGTCCTTGGCCTAGCCCGAGTACAGGCAAACCAAGCAAACTCGGAGCAGAATTGGTTTTCTAGTCGTGGCTCTTGATTGAGACACCGTTTAGTCTCTCCTAGACAAGCAGATCTGAGGGAAACCCTAACCCAGGGCCAAAATCAAGCCAAAATAGTCTTTCCTTCGCTCATCCATCTGCAAGAAACTCTCTATGGTCTCGTAAATATTTCGTCAACCTTGATAACTTTTGAAAACTTGTTATGTCAAGACCAAATCAAAAAATCAAAGAACTCCTTCCTTCCAAGCTTTTCTAGGCTTTTTCCCGTGGTGCCAGTGTCACTGCTGTGTTCGGGGCCTTTAGATATCACGATACATCTCGAAGCCGACAGCGATTTCACTTCTAATACTGTCTATGATCAACCAGTATACAGGACGTATAGCGCTTGGTTTGCATGATAGCAACCTTTCTCTCGAAGCCAGTCTTGGCGTGTCCAAGTTCACCACAGTGCCTTCTCGTCCAGACCTTCAAGAGCTTGTCACCGAACTCCAAGCCAACTCAGCACCTGGCAGGGCCCACAAGCTCGTTCCGAATAGCAAATGTCAAACTTCTTCAGCTGAACACGCGCTGATTGGTTGATGCTGTTCTTAGCATGTCTATAAAACCACCTTGGCATCTGCGAGGAACTGCTTAATAAGTGCGGCGTCAATAAGCACGTCGGTCAACATTCACCATCGATGGTGTCCCAATCTACTGTCTCTGTGGTCATATTGGCTCTCTGGACTGTCGCAGTTCGCGCACAAACGTATAGTGCAACATATTTGCCTTCGAACGCTCCGGCGATAACCGAAGAAGGGCAGGAAGGTGTGTAAGCTCTTGTTTGATGCTCTAAGCCCTTATTAACTCTCGGATAAAGGAACAAATCAATGTGGAACGTCTTCGAACCAAACGTCGTTATGCCAAAATGTATATGGTACGTGAAATTTTCTGTCTTTTATGAATTGTTCATTTAGATAGCCTCAGTTAATTCCGTAACCGACTGGTGCGGCTTCTTCCCGTTCATTCATTCATTCCTCTCCTGATGGCACGAAGGTGTGTTTTCGGACCTCCAGAACCGGGGCCGGCATCTACAATCGGCAATATTGAGGTGCGTATCCAAGGCTAGATGTTCTGTACCGTCACGTTACACCAATACAGCGAATCGCGATTTCATGGTGCATCAAGGTTAATTCAAATAACGTATCAGATTTCAATTGCTCATACACTGCGCCTAGGACGGTTACGGCACACGTCTTATACCTGAAGGTACTATCACAGGGGCGCACTTTGTAAAGACACCCGACTTTGTGCAAGTAACAGGTACGGTAATTGTACACGTATCAGGCGCTCGATATATCAAACCCGAACCTTCAGGTGTTGGTGATCTTACGAAACTAAATATCCCGGAGGGCGATGCTGGCGGAGAGTTAGATCCTCATGGTGCGGACGGAAATGGTACGTCAGAGGGTTTAATGTCGCCGAAGCGTAAAATTAATCAACTAAATGATTAGGCAACCCTATCGGCGGGCTTGTGTTTTCTAGTGCGTTCGGTGAACTTCAACAGATGCATGAATGGACGGTGAGTTCTACACAGACTACGGCGTCGTCACTCCTGACACCAATGCTCAGAACTTTGTATCCTCCGAGATGTTCTGCATCCGAGCATGTGCACCAGGTCCTATGGCTCCCACGTGGTGTAAGCTATTCAGCTCGACGCCCACCATCACCGTATACTGTCGGTTGACACTGTTTCGTAGGCCAGCATATCTACGATGTCCTCGGATGTCAATGGAATATGCCCGCAAACTATTCAGCAGGTACCTTCGAAGACTGTGAAGGAGATAGTGGACAGGTAAAGATATATTCAATTGGCTGCGGACAAAAGCTGATCAATCCTGGCTTCGTAGCCCATGGGTGTATATGGAACTTCTACATTTTTCCAGGGTCAGGCTGCGACTCCAGCGGCACATCCAGCACCATCTTCTTCCTTATGTACTGCTGTGAACACAATTGGTGTCGCCTCATCAACCAGTTCTGCTAGTGTTACTCAGACTGGTAGTAGCTCCGAGACCGCTGGTTGCGCGAGTTCCACAGGCACAAGCGCCGGCGTCAGTGGGACATCGACGGCGAATAGTGCAGTTCATGGGAAGATGATCTATGAGGGGTGGGCATCACTTATCCTTTCACTATTTCCCGTGCTTTTGAGCGGTTTCCATGTATACAATCTATGAAATTTGGAGACTTATACGGACAATGGTCATACAGCACGGCTACACACTCACAAATATTCAAGGATCTAGCTGGTGAAGGCCCAAATGATCTTGCCGTTGGGTCGCTCCATTTTCTCATCAGATTCACAACTCTCTTTTCTCTTTCTGGGACCTGAATTCTCAGCAGAGATATCCAATCAGTACTCTGCGGAAGAGAGATAGACGGTAGAGACCCGTTGGGACTTCGAGCACCAGACAGTGGGTTGGCAGGTAATCATACGGTTGCCTATTTGTGAGGAACACCGTTAAGACTCGACCACAAATTCCTGGCAAGCATTAAAAGATGAAAGAGGTCGAGCTCGGACCGACGCTCCGTTTCACGTGTATAGTCAAGGTACAGCTTTCCAAGGCCCGCTTTCCACGAATCATCGCCCCTTCATGATGAGGCGTCACAAACTTGAAGGTCTTCTTCTGGAAATCTTTATGGTGCCAGACTATCCTGCCGCCTGCGATAGGCATTGCTGAACTAGTTGCCATTAGCTCTACTTCAAGATGTTATTCTATCTTTCTTGGAGTCTTATCGATCATCGCCTATCGGATTCTCTATGGACGCCTTCTTCAGCGTATCTACGATGTTCTCGGACGTCTGTCTGCTTGGTGCCGGTATCTTCAAAGATTATGAAAGGGGGAATGGGCAGTACAGGTACCCCCAATTGGTTTCAGCAAAAAGATCTATCCTGACGTCTATTCTTCCAAGGTGACTCGGCTCTGGTGCTTGAGGTGCGTGTAATTCCTTCCTTCTTTGCTTCTTGCTGTAAATACAATTGATATTTCCTTGTCAGCTACATCCACTAATATTATTGGTACAGGCTCTGAAACGGGTGCCAGTGGACCTCCGAGTTCCACAGGCACAAGCCGGCGTCAGCGGACTGGCATCTACATCATGCAATGCTCAGCAGTGATTCGGAACAGCACAGTTGTTTCATGGGAAGATAACTGAGGGGTGGGCGTCTGACATCCTTTCGTTATCTCTTGTCGGTCTGAGTGTAGCACCACCTGTGAAACTGACTACTTATCAGGCAATCTACCAACTCGTGCTAGACGAACCTAACAATGAAGTGCTCATGACCATTTCACAACGTGTTCACTTCAAGTACACGTTCCTCGTCACAAGTGAATCCACGGCCCTTAATTACATTGTTTCCAGCACGATGTTCGATTGACTAGTTGTCGATTAGCAAGGGCGAGACACGATATCTCCGTTCTTTGCGAGCCCCCATGACAATACCAAATTTTTTTCTCTATTGAAAACCACGATAACGAACAGGCTAATCACCATCTTCTGGTGTTTCGATGGCCCTGCTTACGGTAAATGATTGATCTAGAAGAAGACGTATCACGTACAGTGGGCACATGAACCCAATGTCCGTGTTGTTGCTACCAATGTAAGTGATGAGTCCCATGAGCGCGTCTTTTTTCGCATATATAAAGCACGTAGATCGGTCTCCGTGGGTTAACGTAACGGAACATCCTACCCTCATTCGAACCTCCCAGTATGACGATCCATGGTCCGGGCACTGCTGATCCTAACGTTGTACACCTCGCTGACATCCAACCCCGTGCAAAAATATTCACGATCTGGGAGCGACACCGACACGCAAAGGTCCATTGGCTTGCAGAATGCTTTGCTGAGTTTGTCAGTCCATTTAGCTCATTTACGATCATACGGGCCGCTTACTACCTCTCGATGATCTGTTAGATGGGTGTCTTCTTTTACTGTTACGCAGGTTGGTGCCCTCGATGCGCGGACCTTTTTCGTATGGTACTGACGTTGTACGCAGGCGTAGGTTCAACGGCGCCGTGGGTTATCGGGAATGCTATCGGAGAAACTGGACTTTCCTGTACGTCCCCTAGTGATAGATTATACCCTCTGTCGTCACGCCTTTGCCGTTAGCGATCCTTCAAATCGGTATAGCTTATGCTTCCGGGATTGTCTTCGCCATCTGCTTCTGCAGTGCGACGTCCGGAGGTCACTTCAGTCCTGGCATTACCATCGCCTTCTGTCTGTTCAAAGGGTTTCCCAAGGTGAAAGGCCTCAGGTCCGTAATTTCGCCTCCAGAGTCGAAGGATTCCGAAGGATCCCATTAATTTGCTTGCGTAGATACATCGTGGCACAAATCCTCGGAGGATATGTCGCATGCCTGTTGATTTATGTCCAATACAAGCACCTCCTTGACCAGGCAGAGGGCGCCATGGTACTCGCTGGGACTTTCTCGGAGTTACAATTTACGCCGAGCGCTCCTGCGGGTATTTTTGGATTGTATCTTCTTCCAGGAGCGAAGATAGGACAAGTTTTCCTCAACGAGTTCGTAACTGTGCGTGATTCTTCACATCATCACTTGGAAATATGGAATTGAATCCGTTTCCTAGGATGTTATGCTCGCAGTTGTGATATGGGGTTCTATTGATCCCACCAACGTTTTGGTACCTCCACAAGCAGCGCCCTGGATAATTGCTTTGGGATAGTAAGGGCACGCCTCATCTTCCGATTTGGCCAAGCTGATTGGTTTTGAAAGCGCCGTAGCGATATGGGGCTTTGCCTTCCCCGGACGTAAGCCTCGATGCTGTCACCTGAACATAGCCAAGGCTGATCCCAGTGATTTTTCGTTCCAGTCGCAGCGAATGCTGCACGTGACGTAGGGGGTAGATTAGCCGCCCTGACCATTTACGGACGCCAAGGTACGTGCGAAGTCTTGGAGACCGACCAGAAGGCTGAAAAAGTTCCAGCTTCCGGAGGGTCCTATGCCGCTCTAGCTGCCCTAACGAACATCCCAGCGACGATGTTTGGAGTACTTCTATACGAATTGTTTTTGGTAGACTCACAAAGAGGTTCGTTCTTCGTGGCGTTAAGGTGTAACTGAAGGCTGATTACTGTCTAGTGATTCCCAAAGCCTCGATGGAATACATCAGGGTACACAAGAATCATGGATGTCTCCACGATCACAGTCCTGTCCGCAGAAATTCTTCTTCTTCATCAAACAGCGAGAAGAATGCGATGGCGATAGCAGAAGCTTGAGGAGACATCGTTTTGAGTTGTGATTAGATAGAACCATGCATTTGATACATAACATTCCGACCGGTTTGGAAGCGTTGGAAATACAGCGGCCTCCAAGAAGAGCTTGTCTGTTGGTCTATTGCGACAATGTCCGTATTGGTGCGTCGTTGAGCACCCTTGTGTCGAAGATACATGTCATTGAGATTGTGATCAGTGTAAGATGGGTTATTTTTTCAGTGAACAGAATAACCGCCGCAGCCCAATGACAGCAAGAACGAAGCCGTTCTAGTGTGAGCTAACTCGCATATATGCTTCGACTAAAGATTCACATCGAACCCGCAATCAGCGTTGCTATTTTCAGAGTAAATGCTAAGCGTACCTTGACAGATAGATATAGAAAAGATAAGTACACCATGTCCATCCGCTCTCAAATAACTTCGATCTGATATGAACGACACGCAATCATGAGACGACTCCGAGCTAGACAAATTCTCCTTGCCAGTCTCGTTTCCAAAGGAAAGATAGATAGATAGCCGGTGGAAGGAAAGCGTCATTGACTGCGCTTTGTTCGCACTTCTGATGATAGGAACGCTTATGCAAAATCTTTCGTCCTACCACCGAGCAGGCCGGACAGATGATGCAAACACGCGACATAGGGCACCCCATAATATGGTCAAAAGGTGGGAGTCTCATTCCTCGCTAAGGCATTTTGACCGTATACATCGTCAGGCGGAAGTGACCACGTCCTAGGACAATGTGATATGTATGCGTAAAACCGCTGTTTTGTATCCGAATTTGAAAGCGATCGTATGGCCAGTTGTCGGAGGTGGGGATCCAATTTTGATAGGTCCGCTGCTCAGCCTGCAGGCGACTACGGACGTACCAGAGGCTTTGGAGAGACGAGAAACTAGCTTATGGAAAGGCGTCGAAGCGGCATGGTGAGCAAGAAGACCCCCAGCTACATAAACGAAAGCATAGAGGGCTCGATAGTTGATAGAGAACCGTTTTAGGGAATTGTTCTCAGTGCAGATAAAGACATCGCAGGTGCTTCAGTAGCGCGGCCACCTATTGATGGCATGTGCAAAAGGAACGCCATCAATGACACACAAGAGGTACCGGCCTATTAGAGGATCGATTAGAAGAAACATCGAGAAGTGAGGACATTCAGGTTACTTGCAGGAAGAAACATCGTTGATGATGCACGACCCTTTCAAATTTCGTGCTTGATAAAGAATACAACTCGATCAGGACAAAGTTTCTAAGATCATCGTTCATCATTCGTGATCGGCATCCGGAGGGAACCAGATGAGGTCCAAGTGAAGCATGAGTCAAGATCATGTCTTTGCGACCAATGAATGTCAACGGAGCGCATGGGAAGATTGGTATATTTCAAACCAAGACCTGAGAATAATGCATAATGACCTTCATTCGAAATTTCGCTGCTTCCATTCATTTTGATGCTGCTTTGTCAGGCATCGCGGATTGTGCCATAAGCGTTCACCTCTTGTAGAATTTCAGAATGATCTGATATAAAGAAGCATAAGTCGAGCGAATACCTACGAAGCGCAGCGCTTGTTGAGTATGTTAGTGGCCGAAGTGCGGATGTATCTGACAGTCAGGCGCCGTCTTTTCGTACGTGGTCAAATTTCTTTGGCTCATTTGGGAGGGCGCATGGTACATAGACCTGTAAATTTCGTCGTTAGCCATTCGCTTCGTTTGCAACGGATATAACCACCTTTTTGTTGCTCACCTGAGTACATCCCGATCTGAACGCGTTGCTCATCACTGCACTTTGATGTTGCGTTCTATTAGCCAGTCAATATTTTCGCGTGAATACGCGTTGAGTTTTGGAATTTCCCTAGTCGGTGGTCAAGTTGGACCTTAGCAGTAAAGGAAGAGCAAGCAACATAAGGGCGGTGAGCGGGCGGGAACGTGGCTTCCACGTGGTCCTTCACAGTCGGTGTGAAGCGGCCCGGTGAAGCGACTATAACACTGCGACCTGGCTCTACCACCACCACCTCCTCCTCCTCCAATCTCGCTGAGTATTCAGGTTTTGACTGCCACGCTTCTTCATTTTTTAATTAAACCAGGTCATGTCGACATTTCCAAGGTCCACGATCTGGAAAGTTGAAGCCCCTGGTTTTCGGGTGCTAAACCACAGCGTCACGCTGACTTTATTGCAGCGTCTGGGGAGTTGATCTGTACTTCCTTGGGTTACACAGTTGTAAAAATATGCACACCATATTATCTCTTCTGCGTTCTAGCAATGGTTGTCTAATTACGACTTGTTCTTCCCTCGATAGCAGCAAAACTTTGGCAAAACTCAACTGGCGGTCGGCTGGGCTTAAACAACATCTTGAGTTTCCGTCGTGTCTCCAACTACTCTGTCTATTCTTACCTCTATTTTGCTGGTTTACTGCTCTTTCATGGACCCTGACGCTGCTTATGACGCGCAGTGATGCCGGGATCAACAATGAGTCATGCCTTCCAGAATTTAATTCTCTGATTATGGGGTAACTAATTTGGAACCTACAAGGCACCCATGGAGGTTACTTCATACATATTATATACACCTGTGCGCCCGAGGGATGTGCCTTACTCTGGACTCCATTGTGCCTTATATCCGCGTCCCTTCGGGTTGCTAGGATGCCCCGGTCCCATACTGTTCTCCTATAGCTCTGTCTTTCTGGGTCTTTGCCGCCCGAAAGTGCCTAATCCCCTGGAATCATTATTGTGAGTTCTGGCTGATTGAGCATCGTGGGATTATCATCAACTTATGAGGACTTCCAAATCATGCAATGACGAATCACCAACTCAGCGAGTCTATGATTGTCTCTATGTCAGTTATTGTTTCTGTTGCTTCCACGCAGCGGCTGTCGATTGGACCTGACAACGAGATGGGGCACCCCCGGAGCCTGCAGCCACTTTGTTATTTTGAACCATACATCAGCGCATCTAGAAGCATCGATTACAGGACGCGATTAACTCAAGCTGACCTCGAGAGACACCATGTCGGACAATAAATCATAGCTCTTGCTTATTCGGACTTCCCGAAGAATGAGTAGTGATACAGCAGTGCAATTGGACAGTGTGTGGTATATAGAATGGTGGCTAATGAAACTTGGATGTGACGACAGTATAAATATCATGACGTATATGCGTGAAACGGCTCCGAGTCCATAGTAATAATGATATTGTGGATGTACAGGTAGATGAAGCAGAAAATCGAAACCATAAATGCGAATGTCAAGGCCGCCGGGCAGGAACAACGTTTTTGGATGGAAAATAGAAAGTCTATCAATCGCAAAGATCCAGTTAATTCCGGAGCTTCAGCACATGGTAGTCTCGCTTACCAGTGACACTGAATGATCATCATTGGCATTGCGCCGAGTATAGGACCTCCTGCTTTCCATCCATACTCGTAGCCACGTATAAGATCTCCTGAGAGCGTAGCTGCATAGGTACAATCGTGATCAAAACCCCCAGTTCGAGAGACGTGGACAGAGCGCGCAAGATAACCGAAGGATCTTTTTCCATGAACCTCCAATACGGCGTGTTCATCACAGATGTGTGGACCTGTACCTGTGCCAAAGTCATAGGCAGGCTCTCTGACACGTATTCAATATCAAAAAAATTAGCGAAAGGGGATAACACACCCGTCTGCCGCCGATTCGATGGCAGGGATATCCGCCATGTGAAAAGTTGCTCTTTGACTGCGGAGAACGAGAAAGTCACGGCACAGCACCCGCTAGTGGTAGGAAACTCCTGACGGAATTCGTATGGTTGATAGGATGTTGGCGAGGAAGGACATGAGGAAGGCACGAGGCGGAGGAACGGGAACCAGGAGGGCATGTTGGAGAGGTCGCCAGCTTGGAGACTATTCCGTAGTCGGACTTTGAGCCAGTGCTGGTCGTTCTCTGGGAGACAGCTCCAGTCAGGCGGAGAGTACGAACGAGGCGTGGGGAGAGAACAGGTAGAAGGGCAGTCGAATGACTTTCTGGAGGGGGAATATACTGACGGATATGAGGGAGCCTGAGCCCTTCGGACGTAGTTTGAGGAGTCTATGATCAGACGTTGGCCGTGAGTGAGGTATGTAGGCATTGGCTATAGCTGTCTAGCAGATAGAGAAAGAGTAATAGAGGAGGGCGAGCGTATGGTAGTATTCGTATCGTGGTAATTTAGCCTCGTGCCATGGTATCCCTTTATATCACCCACCTAACGAAAGTAAGCACAATAAGAACAAGAAGAACGTCGTCGGGGTCGGTTACAATCATGATTAGCCGCTCTTGTTCTTGACAAAAGGGTATCTGTCGGGGTAGAATAGTCGTAAAAGAATCACATCAGCGCCTCGCAAAGTGTCCTTGTTCTACGGTGGATACAAAAGGAGAAAATCATGATGGATATTGTCGAAGACGCACCTGCCAATTTAGGCCGTGCGATAATGCTGCTCCCGACGGTCGACCCTCTGATGGCACTTTATTACGATCGTCACTGGACCTATTCTGAGCTTTTATAGGTATCTCAGGTTTCGGGAATTTGCATGATAAGATCTAATCACCTCTTTGTGGAAATCCATTGTTTCTGGTCTGAAGCACATTCGCAGGGGTCACCGCAATGTTGTTATTTCCGAGGCAGGTGAGAACGTGGACCCACTGTGTCAGGGTCGAATTAAGCAGACCTCGGGTCCTGACCATATTGACCATGTTCAGGTCTGTTGGCAGGGTTGCGTGATGTTTCTTCGCGTATTGACGTTGCCAATTTGTAATCAAGGCGGACCCAGAGTGGTACGCGACTCGGACATAGCATTCGTCAAGTTCGCAATTTTCCGTGCTCAAGCGCTTAAGCTCAAGCTCAAGTGCGACACGGTCACGAACTCCGTCCAAATCAAGTGTAGATCATTTCATCCTAATTGTGTTGTTTCACGCGACTGGTTTCGTTGACGATGAGTGATGAGTTTGAGGTCCTGATGTTTGATCGTGAAGATCGATAGTGAAGTGGGAGGATCTACTTGACTGTCACTTATTCGCACCCCAGATACACGGTATTAACTGTCATCGCACCTGCTTTCGTACTTTCAGTCACGAAACCCGAAGTATCATACAATGTGGGACTTTTCATCCACTGTAGTCCTACCGCATGACACTCAATCGAGCTACTCGTTCATTTTAATCACTGGTCAAGTATCAGAATCAGCCCGACCAGTGCGAGCGGGCCCGGGGTTTGATTCATGATCCGTTCATTTGAAATACATTAGAGAGGTGCACATCCTTGTGATTGATGCCTTGGAAAAAGTCAGACGAAAAGAACTTGAGGTAGAGCCAACGACTTACAAGCACTTCACAGATGTTGACGCAGTGTATGGTCTGTTCACGGTATATAATTACCCTCGGTTTCTTCAGCAGAAACGAAAATCTTTCCCATGAACTCGTGGAACGGTTAGTCTCGTTTTTGTACCCCATGGCAGATAGAACGGGACCATGCGCTCGATATATGTATGCGCCGTGCCACTTATCTGCGAATTCCAATCATTCCGCTATAAAATGGGGATAGCAGTTTCGCCGCAGGACATCTGGAAGTGAAGTCGTTTCAAGTGGAACATCATCAGAATCTTTCGGGGGCGGAGGCCGACGTCGAATGAAAACAAAGGGGTGATGTACCACGGTCAGAATATTGGGACGCTTGCAAATTCCGCGAGAATATCTATCCAAACGTGAAATATATGCACTCGCACACTGATGGAAACCCACAAGACTTGAGTTAATAAAATTCCAGAGCCTCGTGCAATGGCAATCGTGAGTAACATATAGCTATATAAGACTCTGCGACCATGTCGGACTTCAGTACTACACGGTTACAGATGCCCTTCGATATCTAACGGACCCTGCATAACGTGAGCCATTAAGCGTCGAGCGAAGTCACAAGACTTACAGCGAGATCTTGAATGCTATCGGAGCCTTTGAACAAAGCTTCATTAACAAATGAATGGTTGTCAACGATGCTTCTTCTTTCGATGGGAACCTCCCAACAAAGCCACATCCTCAACGCCATGATCATCAGTCTTTTCGACTTCCCCTTCCCCTTCTATTCCTCTTACCCTCACCCACCTGCCTTTGTTCGCGATTGGTCACTCAGCTTCGTCGACAGTCTGATGCAACCCCATCCTCATTATCGGTTACCGTAGGCTACTCTTCCAGCTTCTCCAAAACAACTTCAAGCCGCTGTAAGAGCTCCACGTGCTGTTGGGTTACCATCAGATGACTTCACGCGCACGACCTGTGCGCGCCATTCACCCGACCCGATGGATGTGATCCTTGGAATATGCTGGGACATCAAATCTAAAGTTGATGGCTAGGTCCACGAGAGGGATATCTAAACCTCCACAAAAATCAGTACTTTAGCCGAGACCGCGTTAATGACGAGGTAAACATACCGACTCGGACTATGTAGCCCCATCAATCACAACCATAATTTCTTATCTCCGCTCTTGAACTTGCAAGTGCGTTAATATGCTGACTCTTGTGAGATCTCCGTGTAAAAGCACCGCGCCAAATCCTAGTGCGGGTATTATGCTACTAAACCTGGAACGGGGGTGAATATAGCTGCCTCTGGGATGCGGAGCGACGCGTCATAAACGGTGGGCATGAGTATGAACATGGAATTGTTTAGGATTGAGGCAAGCATGGACTCTGTGGTATCTGTAGTAGAAATAAGGATGACAGAATAAAATGAGACACAGTGACAATATAAGTTTCACCCTAGACAGAATGAGTGGACATTTTGGTCACTGACGCAGAAAACAATCGTTTACTCGTTCGAAACACTTGACCGCGTCAAAATCCAAGTTCAGAAGACGACGAGCTTCGCCTGACAAAAGTCAATAATAGTTAAGGTTTCAAGTTGTGCTATAGCTCACGGAAAACTAGAAGCCTTGAGCTTGAGGTGTTGTAGATTCAACCCTTTCGTCAACCGTAGATGAATCAATGATCTGCAAGTCGATCATATAGAGCAATGACAGTACGGGGCCGCTTTCCACAAGTTTGTTCAACGACAACCACGCAGTGGATTCCGGTTGCCACTCCTGGATCTTCGGGTTATTCCGGTATTTGATGTGATAGTCAATGCGTATAAAAGACCACACACTCTGCAACGGAGGCGTTGCGGAGCGTCCCAAAGTTTTTGAGAGGTTGAAGTCATGTACGCAGCTGTTCTCGCGGTTGCCATGCCGATGATGCCTCTTCCTTAAAGAGTTGACAGTATGTCCATTGCCACTGCATTGATTGAGCAGGCTACTTGTAGAGGAGTTTTTCCGGTGACAGAAAGTAGCAATAAGTACGATTCCCAAAAGATTCGGCGGATGCCTAACGTCCGGAGGGTTCCGAGAAAGGATGCATTTATTATTTATTTAAATAAGTATCTAAATAATGCATAATAATGCAG
>NW_026848798.1:0-16990 GCF_030435595.1 Desarmillaria tabescens | reverse complement strand
ATAAGTAAATGAGAATCAAAGGCCCACCCAAAGTTACTAAGGTGCTTCAGCCACCTTTCAAGTCAGACAGAAACAGGGGTTCATAAATATAGTTATGAACAAACTTCTATCAAGAATAGTACTATATATGTTCAAAACTCTTGTAAGCAGAACCAAGTGCATCACTCATTACAATGATGCCTTTGTGGGAATTGTTTGATAGAACCATCAACATTTCCTTCACCAAAGAGTTGCTATCTCAGAACACTATAACATAATTAGCTGGAGTTTTATCATTTTTGCAATATGTACACAGATTTCACCATGACTTGGGGGTCCATCAGCTATTTTCCAGCACCTGAAGATAACATTCAATAACCTATTACTGAAAAGAAGATTGTGGACATACCTTGATAATCTGAGACAAACACTTTCTCAATGTTTGAGAGTATTGGAGATGCTGCAGAAAGCATAAAAATGTGGCGATAGCATGATGATCTTCTGAAACATCTTCAACTGGTTCAGGGACATCATTCAATACATACTTGATGAAGTCATCAGAATCTAGGAGTTATTCCACCAGGACACAAAAATCCTACCAATCCTTTAACTTGACCGATTCTAGACAAGAAGTCAGCACAACTGCTGCCTCAACAAAGTGAAGGTTCAGAATCAGTCCAGGCAGTGGCCCATAAGACAACACTTTAGCATGGACCAATGTAATGCTCATATCATGAATGGCATTTGTCCAGACCATAATATTCACTTTCTGTAAAATGGCTGTATGTTTGACATTGTCAGTCATCTGCTGTGCCCCTTGCCTAGTTGAGAGGCCTAAATATGGCCACTTGATACAGGCTTTTCTCTGCAGCACTGCCAGAAAGTCAACACCCTCTAGATTCATTCCAATCTTAAGAAGTCACAAGTGAGCCATTTTGAAAGAGCCAGATCTGAGTCATCATTCTTCACTCTCTGTCCAGTCCACATAAATGTGTCCCTATAACTGCAAAGTGAAGGTGAATTGAGGGCTGCTTAGAAGTCCAAAAATGAGTTTTGGGATCAAACAAATCTCAACTGCTTATTTTGGTAAACCTAAAATATGTGTTGGTGATTAACATGGATTGTTTTGGGTGTAGAACTCACCAGGATCAAAGCTGCTCTCAAGATAACTTCCACTAGTGTTGATAATGTCTGGAATCACATCAAACCATTTGATGCAGTCTGATACATCAATGCCAGCACAAAGTCACTTGCTGCTGGGAACATCCATAGCAGGTGCTGGCAAAAGCTACAGAATTCAGTTAGCCTGGTAAGTAACTGGAAAGTCACCCACTACTCATTTTGAGGAACATGACCATTCACTATTCCCTAAAGAATGATGTTAGATTGTGTGACAAAGAAAATGTCCTCCTCCCACTCACTGCATGATGGTCTCAATAATTGAGCTGAAATATTGAATTAAAAAATATTTATTTTAATGATATTTGAATCTAAAATACAGTAAGGAAACTCTAAGTATATTCTCTATATTTGGGAAAATTGCCTTAAAACTTAAAGAAATTATGAATATTGAAAATATATTTCAGCTATTTCTTAGATATTTCAAGTTCAGATGTTGTTAAAAATAAATATCTTTTGATTTTAATATTTTAACATTAAATATTGAAGCTACCATGCAGTGACTGAGATGTTGACTGAGGTGGTCTAGAAAAAATTGAAACATAATCAGTATCTGAAAGGTCATCCATCTGTTTAAAATCAATAAATATCCAAACAGAGGCTTCCTAGTTAATGTACACTTGAATCAAGTTCTGATTCTTCATGCTTCTTCCCTTTTCCATTTGACAGGAGATAACTTGAAAGAAATCAATGTAAATTGACATATAATGATGAAAATCATACTTTTAGAGTATCACCAGCCTTCCATTTGTCATATCTTTCAGCTGCTGCAGGGTTGAGTACTATATACCAGTTCTCAGGGGCTCTCTGAGAATATTTCAAGCCTCCAACTGGTGTGTTTTCTTTGAGAGCCCTTTGGTTATACTTTTATAAAACAACTCTGTTGGTTCTAATAAATCTTCTTCCAGAATGGGTATCCACCCAGAGTCTACAACAAAGAAATTCAGTGGTGAACTTGAAACCCTTTACTTTGTGATGGGCTTATACTAAAACAAGCAGGCTTTCAAGCACACATTGCATGACTTCAGTGTGGGGAGTCAGAGGAGGAAAGGAGACACCATGTTGTACATTCTGCCAAAAGTAGAGCTTATGTGGAAGAAGATGTATTTTTTTGTCCCATTTTCTCTTTTGACCTGAACAAAGACCTTTGCAAGTATGCCTTGACCTTCTACTGCAAGCTTGCAAAACTTGTCCTTCTCAGAATTATAGAGATAATGAGTAGGTGAATAGCCCATTTTAAGAGCATTTTTGTTTAGCAATGATATGGTGACTGGCAATCTCAATTTTGGAGCAGCTCCTGTCAAGAGTACATTCACCAAACAAGAGAAGGTCAGTGAACATTTCTACCTTTTGCTTTGGCCTTCTTGATGCTTTCATCAATCAAAAGGGTGTTTGGGATGGACATGATGACTTTCAGAATAGTGTTGACTACTTTAAGCAGGTGAATTCCTGAAATCGTTGGAATGGGCAGTGGTGCCATCTGACAGGCTAACAAAACCAATAAGATTTATCATGTTGGGCATATGGATAAGACTTACAGGATGACACCACTCTATTTTTCTTCAATAAATGTCTTGCATGTGGTGATGCAGCTTCTATAAAAGAATATTGGCTTGGAAGAGGTGAAAGTGCAAAAGACATACTTTTCTTTGATGTAAGCACCATGCATAATTTACAAGTTGTCAAGGTCAGGGTCTCAGTCCCTAAGTTCCTCAATGTAGCAGGCCCATCTATGTGCAAACATGCCTTCATTTGAAACTTTTCTTTCCTGGCTAAAACTTGTATGGATCACCATTGGCTTTGCAATTTTTGCAATGCTAGTATTTTCAATAATCAGAACTATCATCTAGTGCAAAGGTAAGATTAACCAGATTGACTGGGTCTGAAATATGTCAGTACCTGCCAGCACATTATATTGTTGAATACTCATTAGCATTTCCTAGAAGCATTGATCAGAAATGTAAAGTTGAAAGGTCACTCATGTTCAGAGCATCCAGCATCTCCATTGGCAGATAAAGGAAGCCATCGGCTAGGCATATATAAATGGAAGTGAACTTAAAAAGGTACTCCAAGCACCTTGTCTGCCAGAGACTCTCTGTCTTAGAATTTTTAAGATATTCTGGATGGATAAACTTCCATTGACGACTGGAAAAACAGTTCACCAAAGACACAATCAATCACTTGGTAAAACTTACTAAGCACAAAGTTCCCAGATGGACACTTTATAAAGATGGTAAAGGCAGGCAGACTGTAGAGTGATATTTTGCTCAATTTCATAATCAGTCTCTTTGTGGGTTGAACACCTATGTGGGAAAAAGACATTACTGAATTGCAAGGCTGAGTTTGCTAAGCATGCACAAAGAGACTTTAAGGTCATGGCTGTGAGCAGTCTGTGAGAGTGATAAAAGTCTTAAATTTCATCAACTGAACATTGTAAAAATACTCAAAAGAGGCTTTACCCATGAAGAGCAGAAGCATGCCAACACAGCAAGACAAGAGGACACAAGTCTCTGCTTGAGAACTGGAAGTGTTTTCACTCATAAAAGTTTGGTGGTCTCTGTAATGAAAGTGTGCTTTATATACTGGCTTTCACACATTGTCATACCATCTTAAAATGGTGAATTAATTATGGTAAAGACTACATTGCTGGGCCCAAATTCAACAAGTTTTTCAGCCAGAATAAAAAAATTTCATCTTTGGGGAAAGATATTCTTGGCCTGGTGAACATTTTCACTTCATATAAAAAGATGCTGATATTTTCTATCCAAAATTGTAATGAGTGTCATGGATATCCAGAAAATCTTGTCCAATGATACAGGGCCATTCATTGTGTCAGAATAACAGGACTCTAATGATGACAACTGTTAGTGTCTATGCATGTTTCCATTTCACATCATGGAGAAAAACAAATAAAGATATTCCATGATTTTTCCAGATTTATGTCTGATCTTGGCTGGAACAATAAGCAATTTTTAGGTATCCACATTTATACCTGTTTCTCATCAAAATACCCAATCAACACTTTCTGCTTGGTGAGTTGTTGTAAATTATCTTTTCATTCCATTGAGACTATTGAAGTACCAGATAAAAGAATTTTGCCAAGACTGAAAGAGCTTTGGCTGATGGAGGGCAATGTAAATGATACCATTCTGTGTGAAGAACTCCAGAAAGTTTTCAATAGGTCAAAGTATACCTTAGGGTATGTTGAAGTTCTTACCTGGAGGATCCATTAATGGTGTCTTTTCAGCCTTTCCAGCTTTAGAAGAATGAGAAAAAAGGCTGGGATTCCTCAGTACATAGCAGCAAAAGCATACTGTTGAGACTGTCTTGGAACATTTGGATAAAATGCAGAAGCAATTCCCCAAGGCAGGTTATTTCAAAATGAAGAAAATCTAAGAATTAACCACAATGTGCAAGTTTTTGAGGTGAGTCTTTAAATTCTTCTAATGGTACAATTCTTAATAAAAGAGATAGAGATGTAATCAAGGAATAAGTGTATTTAAAGGAACCCTTGCATGCATCCCAAAGAATTTGAAAGGGAATTGTTAGAAAAGTTTTTTATTGTGCTGGTGTTAATGACCTCTGGTGTGTTGATCAATATTACAATTTCACTAAGTATCTTATCTTATCACCTCCATCGTAATCCTGCTATGCTAATATTCTGGTCTTGATCGCATCGCACCATGCTGGTACCACATGTTTTCACACCACTACAGACTCTTGTACTATATTTAGAATGACCCAAACTGTATATAAGTAGCTTGACTGCAGGTCTTAAACCTCAGTCTTGAACTAAAGTTTATTCACCTGATAACTTGGCTAGAACTCACTCTCATATACTAAGTGTGCATGCTCCCTGAGAATGAATCTGTGAGCAACTAATACATGCCTGACCAAAGTGCAAGTCACATGTAGTTGTTTGATCTTGTTTGCCCAATTAGTCGCTAACAATCAACATAACAAGTGGAAATATCACTTTAGCCTCTGCCTTCACAGTGGTATAGACCCTTTCACTGGCATCCTAAAATGGATGCAAGTCTGGTGGAACAATTCAAATCCCATCTTAATCTGTTTGTACTACCTGGATGTAGTGGAACACACCAGGCATAGGTTTTTAAACCTTTCTGCAAGGTGTCACTATCTTATTCTTGTCCAGACAGTCCTGTTTTTACACAAAGTGATATGGGCAATGAGAATGGTAACCTAGCCAGGGTGCATAGCTTCTTGTGCCAATGGGCTGACAAGAACTTGGACAATACCTTGCAGCACCATTGGATGGCAGAGAAGAAAAACATTCCTTCAGAAATCATATGGAGTGTGTTTCATACTCACTTTAGCTTTGGCTACGAAGGAATCTTTCAGTTTGGCATTGAGCAAGGCTGGTATGACCTGAAGGTGCCTCTGGAAGCATACATCTCTTCTCTTTAACAGCTTCAAATCCAACTGGACTCAGCTGATTTTATAGATTGATATTCTGTTTTCTTTTTATCCCTTGGTTCCAACAAGAACTTGACTTATATGTGATCAAAAACAACATGACAAAGAAAAGATGAAATTGCAAGGTGGCAAGACCAAATGGAGTCTCTTTACTCATTGAATAAGCTCCTGAGTGATTTGGGGCTCAGGGTTTCAAGGTACCTACAAGCATCTATCATTTTTCCAAATTTAACATTTCTTCATAGGTTGCTTTCATCCCAGAATCTATACAATCTGCAAGACAAATTTATGCCTCATCTGATCACCCCATGCTGCAGCTTGTCCCTAACTCATTTATGCAGTGGGCTGAAGTATTTATGGAGAAACTCGGCCATCCAGAAGTAACCTGAAAATGCATCTAGAATGTATACCTTGCATTGCTGGATAAATTTCATAAATGGCACATCATTTCTATGAGAGCATATAAAGCAGAAGAAACTGACAAGAATCAAGAAGGTCCACAAGAAGTGGTTGGGCAAGGTTAGAATCTTTCAACTCAGACAATAAGTAATCTGATAAACTTCAATCAGACCAAGCTACAATACCTGATATTCTGGACTTGAACAGTGACAGTGAACTTGATGATGCCAATGTGGAAGATGTCAAAGCTGATGAAGAAGATGCAGAAATTTTGGGTGAGGCACCTGTTATAGAGATGTCCA
This sequence comes from Desarmillaria tabescens, assembly GCF_030435595.1. Classification (NCBI taxonomy): domain Eukaryota; kingdom Fungi; phylum Basidiomycota; class Agaricomycetes; order Agaricales; family Physalacriaceae; genus Desarmillaria; species Desarmillaria tabescens. The sequence goes on along the minus strand of NW_026848798.1, from coordinate 10,694 downwards.
TCCTAGAATTCTTACAGTATATGTCATGAATGATGTTATATTTTGTTTTACTCAGGCATATGAGACTACATTTAGGTGGTTGTGGAAGGCAATGAAGGCCATGAGCCAGTTCATCTTTTGAATTCTATTCTGGGATGTCACAGGATGGCACTCATATTAGCCACCAGTCCAACAAACAAGATCTAACTCGAGCCACCGCAAAGTGGATAACTCTGATCATTGTTGTAGAAGGGACAAGGGGTGGGTGAAGACAACTAGTCATGCAGCAAGGAGATATGACTGGGTAGATTAAACCTTAGCTGTAGCTGGGGGTTAGGCCAGCGTAGGCTTCTGCTTAAATACATGATGTATGCTAATAATAGTACTGTGTGAATGAGAACTTGTAAGTCCAGCTGCTGAGTAAGTGGTGAAGAGTAAGCATGCATAATCATATATACATAAGAAAAGAAAAGAAAAGAATAAACCATGACATTACCCCCTCCTTAAGACTCGTTCGTCCCGAATGAGCTACTAGGACTAGAGACCCCACTATTATTGGATGCTGTAGATTCGGTGTATAAGGTATAGTTATCATCTTGTTCCTCATCCGAGTCCCAGTTTTCGTGAACTCTTTGTAGGTTTTCTACGTCAACTTCCTTGTCTTCAATTCTTTCAAGTGACAACTGTGAAGAAAGAGGGACAGAGGTATAGGACCGTGAGTTAGTGTTTTGATGGTTGGGGTGATCTGGATATGAGCATTGTGAGGATGGAACGGTGATAATTTTGCAAGTAGTGCTTGGGCTGTGAGGTTCGACTAACCCATCTGGGATTTTATCGTCTTTGCTGACCAATTTACCATCTGCGTCTTTTATCCAATGGATTTTATGGATTCTCGCTTCATAATCATTGACTGACTCTTCTGCGTTGGCCATGTTGGAACATTTGACCCATGAATTCTCCTCCAGAGGATACCCCTTCCACTTTACCAAGTACTCAGTTATTTCCCAACGGTTTCTCCCCCGTCCTACTATTCTATCCTGTCGTTTCATGATCTCCTCAATCTCATATTCCTCCTCATCATCAATGAGTTCTGGCAGTGGCCTTTCTGGCCGTGGTTGAATTGAAAACTCTGGTGCTGTGTAGGGGGTAAGTAGTGACTCGTTGAAGCAGTTGTGAATCTTCCACTTTGGTGGTAATTTCAATTCATATGCAGATGCCCCCTTTTTGGCAACAATTTTGAACAGGCCTATGCGATGATCACCCAATTTGTTGGTTGGTCATGGAAGATGGAGGTTGGTGGTGTCCAGCCACACTTGGTCTCCTGGTTTATACTCAATTGCAGGGCTGCGATGCTTATCATACACCCTTTTCATCACCTCCGCCGCTTTTTCCAACACACATTTCACCCCTTCCTGAACCTCTTGAATTCCTTTTACTAATTCATCTGCAGCCGGCACCATGCCTGTTGAGTGTGCAGTTGTGATTACCTCTCCATCCCGTCCAAAGATAACCTTGTAAGGTGAGTAGCCTGTGGACGAGTGTTGGTGGTTATTATGAGTAAATGCCACTAGGGGTAGCCAATCACTCCAGTCATCCTGTCTCAAGTTAACAAACATTTTTAGGTACTTCTCAACCTCCTGGTTGACCCGTTTGGTCTGCCCATTGGTCTGAGGGTGGTACACCATAGATGGATTGCCTTCCACCTTGAGCAATGTGTAGAACCCTTTCATAAACTTGGACACGAACACGGACCCCCTGTCCGATATTACTTTCTTCGGCATCACTCCATATGGCACATAGATGTGGTCTCAGAGGATTTTCACAAAATCCATGGAGGTTAATCCTTTGGTGCAAGCGATTGGTATGATAGCTTTGGAGAACCTATTGACTATGACTAGAATGGAATTGTGGCCATTGGAGTCCGGTAACTTGGTGATCATGTCAACAGATATGTGGGTCCACGGGCTCTGAGGTATTTCATTAGGATGTAGGGGTGCTCTCTTGGGTTGATGATCGGCCTTAGTCTGCTGGCAAGTTTCGCACCCTTTTATGTATGCCTCCATGTCTCTTCTCATCCTAGGCCACCAATAGTCTCAGAGAATGAGTTCTTTGGTCTTTTCGATACCAGGGTGTCCAGCAGTAACATGATCATGCTTGGTGGCAATTATTCCTCCATGTAATTGGTGGTCCTGTGGAACGTAGATACGTCTGTCATATGTCAGGAGGTCACAGTCTTGCGTTATACCCTTTTTGTGGTTCAGGGGGTCTGAAATGCCCCTGTCCCATTTATGCAGGTTGTGGGTCACTAGCTTGATCCTCTCGTGCAGGTCCTCTGTGGTAGGCATCACCAAGGCTCGGAAATGCTTGGCCTTTAATACGGTTACATCACAGTTGTTGCCCTTTCCCTGATCATGGTCTGCCCATCAGGAGAGGAGGTCGGCTTTGCAGTTTTGCACCCCAAGTTTGTGATGTAAGGTGAAATGGTATTCGGCCAACTCGGTGACCCACCTCGCCTGCCACCTGTTCAGCTTCTGTGGCTTGCAGAAATACTGGAGGTTAGAATGGTCTGTCCAGATCTCGAAGTCCTCCCTCACTCCCATCAGGTATTGTCGCCACTCCTCCAGTGCGATCATTATTGCGAGCAACTCCTTGTCATATATTTCATAGTTGCGTTCTGTAATTGATAACGATTTCGACAGGAATGCCATCAGCCTCCATTTATCTTCCTGTAGTTGTGACAACACCGCCCCAACTGCCCCTTCACTTGAGTCTGCTTCCACTCTGAACTTTCCATGATCCAAGAGGATCGCCAAAACTACATCTTCCTTGAATAACTCTTTGAGCTTTTTGAAGGCCGTCTGTTGCACCTTTCCCCAAGTCCAGTCCATTTTTCCCATGAGCATGGTTAAGGGCTTCACATGCTTGCTATAGTCATGGATGAACCACCAATAAAAGTTGCAGAAACCTAAGAACAATTGGAGCTCCTGCTTCTTCTGAGGTGTCAGCCAATCCAATAACCCAGCTATCTTGATGGGGTCCATTCTGATCTTCATCAGGGAAAAACCTGTGCACTACGTTTAGCTACGTTGAATATGTAGCCCAGATACCCTCGTAGCACACCCCCCCCTTACGTACCACTATGTAGCTCAGTCAAAATTGTATGTACCCACTAGTAGCGCCCAGTAGCACCTACCATTAGTTAGGTATCAGTACCGTAGCATTATGATACTGTAATGATATCACAACAGTTCTTCGCTGTACTAGTATGATAAAGATATAATCACGCAGTATGAGAGAGGTGAGATTAGATATATATCATCAAAATTCATATTTCACAGCAATTAGTTTATCATTCATCCAGGACCTCCATCTGGTTCTCCTCGTCATCTTCATCAGGTTCATCTTCACTATCCATTTCTCCAGTCCTACCATCGAGATCTGCCTTGGCCCGATTTTCTTCCTCTTCATCGTTGAGATATCCTGTCACTTTCTCCTTCGCTTTTGCACCAGAATTAGACCTACATATATGCAGAATGAGTATGATGTGCAACACCAATTTCACGAAGATGTCACCTAGCGCAATCATGCCAGCGTCTGCGAATGTTCTCTGTGACCTTCATGTTATCTTCACACCATTTCTTGACATCTGCCAGATGAGCGAGATAGCGTGGGCATTGGATATCCTCATCCAGAGGTCTCGGTACATATTTACCGCTAGACCATTCTTCAATACAGTTCTCGAGCTAAAGGATATCAATCAGGTGTCATTAGGAGCGCAAAAAGGTAATCAAACACACAATAGTCATGACTAGTGCCAAGGATTCTGGTTTAATCAGGTCATAGTCATCCTGAGTACCTGATTCTGGGGGCCTTTTGATTCTTGAACCAGCACACACATATCGCACGAAAGATAATCTTGTTTTCAAATTGTCTGAACTTCTCCTCTGGTTTCTGACATCACACTGAGCTAGTATTAAATGAGAACAGTGAAACAAACAGACCTTGAAGGAGAATGCACTGCCAGTTGAGAGCATAACGTAGAGATTCTTGTTTGTTTGTTGAATTTTCTTTTTGTCGGAGACCTGGAAGCCATACATTGGGGAGACCATAGGTTGGATCCGATCCCGAACATTGCCACAAGCTCTTGCGCCTTGTTTTTTAATCTGTCAGTGCAGCTGTCAGCAAAGTGAACAAGACGACAGTAGTCACATACCATGGACTGAAGAGCAGCAGTCAGTTCAAACTCTTTCCCGACATTCTCACACACATCAGCCCACAGAGAATGAACAATTTCAGCTTGCTTTGTATCGTCAGGGTATGCGTCAACTGTAAAAATCTTGTTCTCATAGCGCTGGAGGACCTCATGGATCACACTCTTTGCAGTACCACTATAGTCCCGAAGATTGAGACCTTTCTCACCACGTGCAATGGTACAAGTTCGCTTGGAGTCCGATTTGGTGTCATTGGGACCTAGGCTTCGCTGGCACTTGCTATGATGAGAAGAGGATGCCGAATTCTCTGGAGGGTCATTACGAGGTGGAACAGAAGAACTTTTTTGTGCTAGATCCGAGTCTGGAAGCGGCAGCAATGGAATATCAGGCAGTGGAGGTGAATCTGGCACAGTGAGAGCAGAAGGCGAAGGTGCACAGGAACCTGAATGAGCTGAGTGACTGAGCTGTGGACGCCGGCTCTCCCACCGACGCCCAGTTGCAAGGTCAATTCGAGGGGGGGGAAGATGAACGTTGCAACAGCTCAGTTGTGGGCTTGCAAGTTGAACCTTGTTTGCGAAGGTTTTTAGGTGGTTCATTTTGTATCGTTCCTTTGCTTCAAATCTGTTAAAGAACTCTGAAACCATTCAAGCATAATAGTAACAACTCATACCAATGATGAGAAGAGGGTGCTTGGCTCTTCATTTTCCTCGTCTTCACTCTCTGGAGGCTCACGGCCATTGTGCAAGAGGTGATATTCCTCATCAGCACGCTCCTGGAGATCTTCTGGAGAAAGCAGTCAGATCTAGCTGAAAAAAATGCATAGGAGAGAAAGGATCATGGTTTGTTCGCATGGCTAGCACACTGGTGGTAGCAAGCTTTTGGTTCTTCTTCTTCAAGGCCACATTTTCTCTTTCGAGCTTTTTCATGTATTGCTCTTGACGGTTTTTATCTGTAAGATGTCTGTGAGTATGTTTAATAAACACTCGTGAAGTGGCACACCCATTTCCAACTGCTTCGTGCTCACAATTCTTTGATGAGGCACTCTAACTTCATCATCAGACTCAGAGGTGACAGTGTTTCTGCAAGCCATGGGACAAGGATGGTGGTGGTGCAAGGAAGAAAGCTATGATTGAAAATGTTTGTTGAAAAACAATAAAATAACGTGATCAACAAGACTCACCTTACCACGTTTCCACTTGCCTGATATATTTCTTGCACTGCACCAATGGCCCCCACACATTATCATTGCCCATTCTGCAGATCTTCAACGCGTTCGTTGCAAGGCATGAAGTCTCATTATGCCCTGACACCATGTGGAAAACAGCTGGATGACAAGTTTAGGGGTCAAGCATCGGTGGCAAAAAAACGAAAGCACATACACGTTGCAACAGAATCATCAGCAATGGCAGTCCCATCTTCCAGTCCTGGTCCATCAGATAGAACAGACATCCCCAATATAGAGTCACAAGCCTTCCCAGAGCCATCTGACTCATTCGAACCTCCACCCTCTCGCCCCTCAAAAAAAAACCAGAGTCGAGGACGTTCCAGATGAAGACGATGATGAAGCGGGATCAGTGCAATGGATAGACGACTTCCCATTTCCAGCCGGTGATCCCATCGTGTGGTGTGGTACTCAGGAGACACCGTTTCAGACGTACTGTCGAGAGAAGCTGGCACAAGGAGAGGATATGTGGCAGCCCTTTGAAAGTCACAAAGAATGGGAGCTTGCCTGTTGGCTCGTTCGTTCAGGGATCAGCCAGAAAGAAATCGACAACTTCTTGAAGTTGGCAAGTGTAAGTGACTCTTGTGCATGCTAGTACCAGAAGGGAGTCCTGATTTTGCTTTTCAGATTAAGGAAGACGTTGCACCGGCTTTCGATACAAAACACAAATTATTCCAGACTATTGATAAACTGCCAACGGGTCCAGAATGGGAGTGTGAGATCTTCAAGATAGTTGGCGATGAAGTGGATGAAAAGGGGAACAACCGCACAGAGGAAGTGGAACTATGGAAAAGAGACCCGGTTGCATGTGTTCGTGAGCTCGTCGGTGACCCTCGGTTTATAAATTGCATACGCTATGCACCAGAACGCATTTACAAGGATTCAAATGGTACCTTGCGAGTATACAGCGAGATGGCAACGGCAGATTGGTGGTGGGAAATACAGGTGAGCTCTATAATCTACTAATTAGCATGTGACATTGAGACTAATATATGCAGAAACTCTTACCTCAGGGTGTTACAATTGCGCCAATAATACTGGCCTCCAATAAGACCCAGCTTTCCCGCTTCAGTGGCGACAAGCAGGCCTGGCCTGTATACCTGACAATCGGCAATATCGACAAAGATATGAGACGAAAACCATCAGAACATGCGACCGTGTTGATAGGCTATCTCCCTGTCAGCAAGCTTGAGTGCTTCTCCAAAAAATGACGAGCTATCAAATCATACCAGCTGTTCCATACATGCATGCGATCACTACTCCAACCCTTAGTCAAAGCTGGAAAGGATGGTGTCGAGATGCTGTGTGCCAATGGCAAGACCCGACTCATCTATCCACTTCTGGCTGCATATGTCATCGACTATCCAGAGCAATGCCTCGTAGGTTGCTGCATGGAGAATCGATGTCCAAAGTGCACATCACCTGCGAAGAAAATGGGCGATCCTGTCTGCTCGGTAATGTGTGATCCAGAGAGCATTATCCAAAGCCTGAAAGACGCATCTGCAGGGTTGAAGTCGCAAGAATATGCCGACTGGGGACTTCGACCTGTGAATCCCTTCTGGATAGACTTACCGCACTGCAATATATTCGAATGTTTCACCCCAGATATCCTCCACCAGCTGCATAAGGGCATATTCAAGGACCATCTCGTAAAATGGACAACGTCTACAATCAATGTGGAGGATGGAAGAAAGCCAGAGGATGAGATTGATGGTCGATTCAAAGCCATGACACGACATCCAAGTCTTCGGCATTTCAAAAAGGGTATATCATTAGTGACACAGTGGACTGGGAATGAGTACAAGAATATGGAAAAGATCTTTCTGTCTGTCATCGCAGGATCAGCATCCTGGGAGGTCACAGTCTGCGTCCGTGCAGTTCTAGACTTCATTTACTATGCCCACTTTGAAGAGCATACAGATAAGAGTCTGGACAAGCTTGAAGAAGCATGGCATACCTTCCATCGACACAAAAATATCTTTATCAATCTCAACGCTCGCAATGACTTTAATATCCCGAAAGTCCATTCCACTATGCACTATGCAGCAATGATACGGTCTCGAGGAACGGCAGATGGATTCAATACAGAGGTGTCAGAGCGGTTGCATATTGATTACGCAAAGGTTGCATATAATGCATCCAACAAGAAGGGATACATTAGGCAGATGACGAAGTGGCTGATGCAAAGAGAGGCTGTGGAGAGATTTCAGAGATTTCTCCAGTGGGCAATTGACAACTACGCTGAGCCAGAAGAAGACAAGGAAGATGAGGATGAGGATGAGGATGATGACAGTCAACAAGCAGGCATTGTTCCCACGACATTTGATGGAACCGAGTCTGGCCACTTGACATCCGGTCACCCTTCTGCCATCACAGACAACAATGCAAATGCGGACGAGGAATCCAGCACATCCAAACCATCTTCAGAGTATGGTGAATGCCAGTATTCCATTGCAAAGTCTCCATCATACACCAATGTTGATATTCTCTCTCTCAAAAAACGGTTTGGCACCACGAAATTTGTATATGCACTGGAAGCTTTTCTTCGATGGCATTTTGGTAAAGTACCACCGGATTTTTGGATGTCAGAGCCAGCAACATATAGCGTATACAAACGCTTCTGTATCTTCATCCCACCGATTCCCGAGGTCTCAAAATCAATTACTATGGACTCTGTTCGTGCAACGCTGCCACAACCTGCTCGGGGATACAAGAAGGAAACACCGGCTGCATTTGACACAGTTCTTGCATGGAAAGAACTGCCTGAAGAGGGGGTGGATCTACATACACTTGGGCCCCAAGGTGCGTGCTCCTGATGTGTTAATCAGGCATGACTCTTACTGGCTTATTCTAGGACTACATGTTGCACAAGTCCAGGCTATATTCTCCCTTCCAGACTGTTTCGGTACCTTTCCACACCCTCTTGCCTACGTAGAATGGTTTACTCCTCTCTGGAAGCTCGATGACCATACAGGCATGTTTAAGGTTAGCCGATCAACAGCAAACCAGCAGCAGAAGTCATCTATAATTCCTATCACCTACATTTCGTGGAGTTGTCATTTGACACCATGTTCAGGGCAGAAAATGGATCCTACATGGACAAGTGAGAATGTATTGGACAGAAGTAAGACTTTCTTTGTGAATTCATATCTTAGACACATTGACTTTGTACTACTACGACATGAATGCAAAATTAAGTTGCGTTAGATCTCCTTCATCCCCCAAAAGACCTTCTGTAATATGAATCGAACCACAAAGTGCATGTAGCATATGCCAAGGTATGTATAGACTCTGCATGTGGTACCTAATGGTACACGGAGCTACGTACACTTGGCAGAGGAGTACTGAGGTTACTGAGTGTACTGCTAGTACGTAGGGTTGGCATGGGGCTACATAGCATTTGGCATTTTCCTGATGTTTCCTTCACTGATTATGACCCCTAGGTACTCTGTCTCTTTGACTTCAAACTCACATTTCTCCACTTTTAAAAACAACTTGTTGGCATGTAAAATGGCTAGCACCTTCTTGATGATATGGTGGTGTGGGGGCAGATGGTATAGTGGTTACCTCTGCTTGCTCGATTGTACCTCGTTCCACACAGAAAATATTTATTTTCACACTCACGAGTTCAAGCCCCCCACCCCCCAGAAAGTAACACTCTAGACACTTTCTGGGTTCTGCCACTTCTGATATCTGAATCATGTGAAATGCAGCCTCCCTTTCTAAACATGATCAAGTCATGCACATTACCCCCTCTAAAATCACATGACAAATCTTATCTCTCCTTGCCATTCTGGGCATCCGGTTCAAGGCCCTTCCAGTGATCTTTTGATCACACTGTGTTGGTGATCTTGGCCGAGTAAGGCAGGTCTGGGAAAGAGAGACTGGAGAAGGACTGGGATTGATGGAGTTTGGTGGGAAGTAGGACTAGGCCATGAGAAGGGTCTGGTGAAGAAACGACGGTGACAGATAGATTGCGGCCATTTCTCGGCAGAGGTCAGGATTTCCCAAAGTGGGAAAAGGTGGTAGTGCCCGAATCGCACCAAGTTATCGAGGGCGAGGGATAATTTCATGCCATAACATAAGTGCACAGCTTGTTAAGCTGACTTAATCGATGACATCATACACACAGTAACACAAGTAGCTAAATTGGACCATATGCATGCGTAACCAATATACTTAGGATTTAAAAAAAAAAAAAAAGATATGGCGGTGTTCTGCTTTGGTTTGAGACACAATTAGGATATCATCCAGGTACACATTACCTTGCTGGCTGCAATGAGCTCTTTGAATATGTCGTTCATCATCCACTGGAACGTGGCCAGGGAGTTAGTAAGTCCGAAGAACATGACCAAGGGTTCATAGAGGCCCCAATTGGTATGGAACGTGGCCTTCCACTCGTCTCCCACCTTAATCCTCACATTATTGTACCCCCACCTCACGTCCAACTTGGTGAAGTATTTGGCACCCTTCAATCTGTCCATCAGTTCTCTGATGAGGGGGAGTGGATAGCGGTTTTTGATGGTCATCTCATTGAGTTTGCGATAATCCTGTACAGGATGCAGTTTACCATCTTTCTTTTTAACGAAAAAGAAAGGAGAGGCCATCAGAGACTTGAGGGTCGAATCCTCCCTGTGGTCAAGTTCTTGTCTAAAACTTGTCTAACTCTTCCTGCTCCGTGAGGCTTAGCGGGTACACTTTACAGTCCAAGTTCGCATTAGCATTGGGGATTAGCTTGATGGTATGATCCCAGGGTTTCTGGGGTGGCATCTCATCAAAGCTTTCTTTGTCAAATATGTCCTTATACTCATGGTAGCTCCTCTGGTACGAGTTCCTCAAAAGTCTTCACTCCCTTCTTTTCATTTGCCCTGGCCACCACTCATTTGCCTTGGTAGCCCATAGCATGAATGTTGAACGCTTCCTCAGAAGTCCACGACTAAAATGGTATCCCCTTCCTCAATACCTCCTCTCCCCCATCTGGCAGATGGGTCTTCGTCCGGTGCGAGAACGGGATTTTCTGCAGCTACACCATGCAAGGGTTATGGTGCCGGTGTTCCAATCGATCAAGGGGGTTACTGTCATTGGAGCCAGTCATGCCCCTAGAAATATCGGTGGGGATCCGCCTAAGTCAAACGACTGCTAGCTCAATCCTTCTCAGTGTGGTCGCCTATCTTACTTAGCCTTACTTCCACATACTCCATGATGTCTCTGCCTTTATTCCTTGTTCTGTCGCATTGTACACTGGGTAGGTCAGGCAGCTTGTTTAGTGAGCAAGGCCATTT
>NW_026848797.1:0-17023 GCF_030435595.1 Desarmillaria tabescens | reverse complement strand
CTACCCCTTTGGTGCTGCTGATTTCCTATTAATATCGCAGGAACTATTCATTATTCCGATGGTATGACTTCGTGCTGGTACCATAAGAGATGCTGACCGCTGTGACTACAGTCATTGATTACCACTAGGCCCTATGGCGTGAGCCTGTTGTAATTTTGTGTAAGCCTTTCTCGGTTGTATTCACACTCCATGTTTACCACCAGAGAAATAGTCCATTGGGAAACACCTCTTGCCCTCAAGGCTTACTACGGAGCTTTCACATCTCCAGAAATAGTCGATGACTTCGTACAGTGAGTACTAGAAGGAGTCGACAGTTTGTGTACTTACGCCACTTTCAGCTACGCCAAGACGGTATTCAAGGCGTACAACGGCCGTGTTAAAACTTGGTTAGTGACCGTAGCGCCGCAATAAACTCAGCTGCTTTCAGGTATACTTTTAACGAGCCATGTGCTTATTGGTGGCCAGGTGCAACCTATCCTTTCAGCACACATTCTGATATATCAAACCCCTTCCGCAAGCTTACCATTAAGAATAGATGCCACACTCGTCCCTGGTGTAAACTCGTCTGCCGCCCCTTATCGATGCACATACAATCTGTGTACGTCCTGCATGCATCCTTTTTTTATCCCCGACCCTGACCATTTTATAGTAAAGGCCCATGCAGGAGTCGTTAAAGATCTGTTTGCGCATCATGATAAGGACCTCCTGCTAACGAACTTCGTTTCCAGCATTCGGAGAAATGAATATATCGGGAGAGATCGCCTTCAAAACGACGATTACATGACCTATGCCCCTTCCTTCTGCTAGCACCCATTGAACAATCTCCAGAGGCACGCCCTGGAGAAACAATTCTACTGAGGACGCACTTGCCGTCGAATGCCATGCTGCATTCCAAATAGGCATCTTCTCAAACTTCGTATATACAACAGGCGACTGGCCCAACATTGTCGGGGACACCCTTCCCTCCGAGTATCTCCTGCGCTTCACTGACCAGGAAAAGAGGGACATCCTCGGCTCCGCGGATTTCTTCGCCATCGATTCCTACCGCTCGCAATGGGTAAGGGCTCGGTAGAAGGAATCGACGCATGCGTCGCAAATACTTCCCACCCTTTGTGGCCTGTCTGTAACGAACCTGTACTGTTCGACTCGGATTACGGCTGGGCTATAGGTCCTGCTGCTGACCCATTGGCTACCTGGCTTCAAGCAACACCAGTGGCCGTTGGTACTTTGCTAAAGGATCTCCACTCGCGATGGCCAAGTAATAAGTTGGTGAGTGTGAGGACTTCATATATATTGGCAATCTCTGACTGATAATGCATAGTATGTTTTGAATTCGGCTTTGCGGGGCCTTACGAAAACGAGAAAACGGACCTATCTCAAATAAAGGAGGACGTGGACCGAACGAGTGAGCCTATAGTCTCATTTTGGGGTATTCGAAGATTCATCAGTGTTTCCAGACTACTTCCTCACGTACCTTGGTGAGATGTTGCTATGCATACACGAAGACGGGGTTCCAATACAGGGTGCTTTCGCTTGGGGTTAGTTTCAATGAAACAAGACATAACATATCGTTGCTAACTCATTGCAGCAATGCTCGACAATGCGGAATGGGCAAGTGGAACGTCCGTCAGGTGCGTGCTCTTTGTTCGGGGTTTAGATATCTTCTTGCCTTAGCATGAGCGTAGATTCGGTATCCAGCACGTCAATTACACGACACTAGAGCGGACATACAATGTTCGGCGCTGTCCTTGGGTGAGTTGTGCGATGCCTTCCAATGAGCGCCAAGACTTATGAGTAAAAATAGCGGAATTTTTTGCGTCGCATCTTTAAGATTGAGTTCCGTGTCAATCTTGGTTTTCGTCGAATGCAATTCAAGAACAGGGAATACGCTTCTCCAACAGCCACACAAATACAGACTAGTCACCAATAAAGCCTCCCAGAAAGACAATTTAGGCAGGCCTTAAATGTATACTCTTTCCAGAGATCTTTCATCGTCTTTTCCTTCTTATCGACAACCACGGTGGGGTTTTGCTCCTCGTCCGTCTTGGTCTACTGCAGCCCTATAAAGACGTATATGAATGTTACTTTGTATCGAGTTTCATGGGAGAGAGCAATTTTCAACTTGACAGTCTGTCAGGATCTGTCAGGATTGGTTCGTTGTCGTCGCGGCCCGGTGTTACCGGTCGCCTTTGCGCGAATTTTCGGTACGTCTCAACGGCCGCTTCCATTTTTTGTGTTTTCAAAATGATATGGAGCACTCACACTTATTGCTGATATGTTGACTCTACAGACGTTATGCGGCATTGGCATTGGCAGCACCGTCGACTGGTGGCAGCATCAGGCATTACGGCCGGTAAATTATCTGAGGCTGGTTCATTCAATACCGGTATGGATTTCGGTTATGTAAATTTGATGGTTCATTAACTCCTTCGGTAAGTGGCTAGCCAGGCCTTTGTTGTGATCAGGTGCCATCAGGTGCCATCTTAGTAACAAACACTAATAGACGCCCATCGATGCCTCGAGGTCTTCCTTCTCCCATACCTTTCTGACATGTCCAACGAACGTGGAAAGCAGCCGTGCGGATTCTTCAACACTCCTAAAGGGTGCCATTATGATCAGGACTGCAAGTTTATCCACGAAAGAGTCGGGAGTCCAACACCTTCGTCATCGTCAACTACGGTGCATTCTCCCAGACCATCAAGCAGGTCTGGCGGAATCACAGCTGGTCAGGGGAACTGCGAGTTCTTTTGGACTTCAGGTGAATGTCAACGAGGATTCGCCTGTACATTCCGCCATGTTCCCCAGCCACAGACTCAGAATGCTGTAAAGGCCCCTCTAGCGACGTCCTCAGCGGAATCTGGCACTCTCGACTTCCTGACGACCAAAGGACTAGCGGGAATTGACAACATTTCCTTGGACAAGTTACATACAATGGGTCCGACGGAGGCACATGACATGCTCAAGATATTCAATAGTCCGACGTTCCAGTTCACAAGCACGGATCGAGTCATTCAGTTCGCCCAGATTCTAGCTAGCGTTAATTGCCGAAATTCACAATGGGTGTGACTCTATCTGTACAAACGCAGCCAGCTTCTCTTCTAAGCGTCCTCATAGGATACGATTCAGGCGCAGTCATTTCTTGAAATGATAGTTGACATGAAGGTAAAGCTTTTGTGAATCTTTAAATAGTCGAGTCCTTATCAAACCAACTAGCACCATGTCCTCGCTCGCATCCGCGAAGTCTTACAATACTCCCCTATTGCGTGTCGCGTCGGTACAGGCTTCACCAACCTTTCATTTCAAATTGGATACTTCCCACTTCTTCAGGTAGCTATTATCTCCCTGCCGTCGACCACACCTCTCATCAGAACTCCAGTTCTTTTGTTCAGACCTCATCCTGAAAACCAATATCCACCATAATATTAAGTGCGCCATCTCACGTCAAATATACGTATGCCCTTTATCAAGCTGTCATTCCCTAGCACCTTGTACAGCACCCTGAATAGTGGCCTCGATTATATGCTCGACGTCGTTTCTTCATGCATGGAACAAATGATCCAGAATCGATCTTGGAAGGATCCTACACCAGCCCTCCCTGCCGCGCGGCAAAACAACCTTTCGGGAGTGGTCGTTTTCGGCACGATCACCGCCCTGCTTACTCAGTAAGAGCTTCTACCTATTTTCAGTCGTTATGGTGTTAACTCTTCTCAGATATTTTCAGCGTTTCAAACATGCTATAAATAATCATCCAGACATCGTCGCATTCGTTGGCAACCTTGTTCAGTGGTATGATGAATGGGCGAGACTGATTGCAACGTCGAGCTTTGATGATTCCATTGACCCAGTTGTTCAGCTATTGGCCTTGGAACAAATCAAAGAGTCTATCATTAGACTGGACGCAATAGTAAATCGAGAGCACGCAAATGTGGAGAGAAAACGAAGACCAGTGCAACCACAAGGTCTAAGAGAAGCATCGATCTGAAGCATTGCGGGCTCGTCTTATTCAGACTTATGACGGTCCCAGTGCCCTTCATTTTCTTGGTCCTCGTCATAGCAATGATCACTCTGACATAGCCAACATACATATCGTCCCTACCCATGACGAAATGATCTCTGCTAGCCGTCCATACATTCCTGTCAACCGTCCGGACGCCCCGCATCATTTGGCTCCGAATTCAATGGAACGGCATCTGGACATTCAGTTCCGTCTCTTGCGTGAGGAACTCGTGTGTCGTCCTATAATACTCTCACGATAAGCACTGAGATATGTATATGCCAGTGCTCCCATCCGCGCATCTATATCTACTCTTCAGCTTGACTTCGATGCCATGCAAGCACCAGCTACAAGACGTAAAACGCAACCAACTCGATTGGAAAGTTACTTAAGGCAAGGGGAGGCATGTATCGGTCCGTTGGATGTAACTCGACTATGTTCCATATCTACACAAATGCGGAATACTCTCTTCTTCAAGCTGAGCGACGTGGCTTCACGGTCGGTCTTGTTGTCGATGCGCCTCCTCAGACCGTGCTCGACACTCTGATCCCAAAGTCAGAAAAGACTTCTGGGAACATGCTGGCTCACGACGTCTCAGCGCCGGCAGCCTCGTCGTTTTAGTCGTCGCACATTCGGGGTCGTCTAAAGATCTATGGTTGGCAGTGTGTCTTCATCGACAGATGACATCATCGAGTCGTCGAAGGTCCACGAGAGCCGCATTGAAGTTCGCATCAAATTTTTTGATCCTGACGTAGAACTTGGCGCCCTTCGACAGGAAAGATCACTATTGATCAGCATCGATTCGCGTTCTTGGTGGATAACAATATTATGTTCGAATCTATCAGACCCTTTTTGGAGAATTGCGTTCCGTGGAACCTACCTCCATTCCATTTTCCAAATATATTTGTGGGGGGGTCCCTGGGGAGAATTGCGGTTGCGCCTCCGAAATACAGCCGACAGCCATCTTTTCGATATAACCTAGAATGTCTATCGAAAGACAGAACCAGGGAGTATGTCCATCCATTGAATGTAACCGACCCTCTATCAATCCAGACAGCACGACTGCAGTTGAAGTCGTCAAGCTTTTTAGACCCCAGTCAATGTGACGCGGTAGTTGACGCTTTGACACAGGAGATTGCTCTAATTCAAGGGTATGTTCTAAGTTCTTGTTATCATTGACGTGTTGAACGATGCAAACAAGTTCCTTGGGTTCTAGACCTCCAGGTACCGGAAAGGTGTGTATTATTGAATCTTCGATGTGACGTGCGTTCTAAGAGCAGGCATAGAGTTTTACCGGCAAAGAGTTGCTTCGGGTCTTATTCGCCAACAAGGTCAAGCCTGTTGTGATGATCGCTTTCACAGATCATGCACTGGATCACATGCTGCTCTCGCTGTTGGACGCGACAATCACGACAAACTTTGTTAGGTTGGGATCTCGGTCCTCGGACGAACGTATCAATGAATATACCTTGGACAAGCTGGAGAGGACGAGGGATGGTGCTTCACCGCTGGATCAGATTGTGGGCAAGGAGCGTCTTTCAATGCACCGGCTAGAGGACGAGATGAGAATAATTCTACAGCATATCCAGATGCCGTCACACACCTGGGAGACCGTAGCCAACTATTTGCAGGAGACCTTCCCCAATCATCTTGTCTCGCTCGTAAACCCTCCTTTCTGGTTTGGTAAACTGGCAGAAAAGCAGATAATCATGGACTCGAAGAAGAACGGCCGTGATGTCGACATCACGAATAGTATATATTCCTTTTGAAAACAGGACAGGATATCTCGTTTATACAGCCTCCACAGCATACTGCGAAGTCATCTAAAGGGAAGAAGCAGCAAGGACAGGCAATCCTTGCGGCGGAGCTCCAGCAGGATTATCTGGCATGCATGAACAACTTTTTTGTACCATTGGGATTCCCAGAGGGCATGGTTCCGTCTATTCCAACCACTTCCAGACCTCTGGATGAGCTCCTGGTTATTGATACCATCTGGTGTATGTCTATCGAAGAGAGACAAACACTGTCGGCATTCTGGGAGGAGAAAATGAGGGCCTCTGCATATAACGAGCACAGACAGGATTACGAAGAATGCCGAGAAGAGTATGAAGCTGCTTGTAAGCGATTAAGTGATGCAGAAGATGAGGTAAGTAGCGGCTCCTATACATGGTACAGTAATTCTGGCAGCTCATAGATTACAGAGTCGACGGCAATTGCTATCAAGAATCGATCTTATTGGGTGCACTACTGATAGTGCGGCTAAACTTACCTCGCTTTTGTCGGTAAGTATAATTTATGCTGTAATTGCCATTCCTTAGTGTTCTCATTTGTTTTTAGACCATAGCACCTAAAGTTTTGATGGTGGAAGAGGCAGGGCACGTTTTTGAGGCACATATCTTGTCTTCTCTTGTGCCATCAAGTGGGTGAACAGTAATCTATTCTTCCCAAGTAGAATTTTAATCATTTCCAAGTACAACATCTTATTTGTATAGGTGATCCGCAGCAACTTCGTCCTACCTTGGCCAATTTTTGTAAGTAGGACGTCCAGCTCCCGGTCTGGGTTTCATTAATTCATTTGCTTTTCAGCTCTCTCTATGGACAGTGAACAAGGCTGTGAATTGTACAAATTTGACCGTTCTTTGATGGAAAGACTGGCGAATGATGGGTTCCCAATGTCCCAACTCAACATTCAACGGAGGATGCGTCCAAGCATTTCCCGCAACATCCGGTTTGTTACCTCCTGTAGCTATTCGTTTGGACTAGTGATTTATGTTTCATCAGGAAAATTCTGTATCCCAACTTGGAGGATCACGACCTTGTCAAGAAGTATCCTCCTATTCAAGGGATGGAACATAACCTTTTCTTTTTTACCCACACGAATCAGGAAAAAGTTGTAGGTGAAAACCCGGTATCCGAAGTTAACATGTTCGAAGTAAGTTGACCTCTCCTTCTAGAAAGAAAAGGGGCTTAAACAGAGACTAGGTCAAAATGATTGTTGATCTCGTTGTGTACTTCCTGGAGCAGGAGGCTTATAGCTCCCCTGGAGATATTGCTGTTCTTTGCGCGTATTTGGGCCAGTTACGAGAGCTTAGATCCGCCTTGAACTCCCTCAAAGTTGCCGTTTCTGTCGATGAACGTGATCAGGAGCCACTGGCAAGAGAGGAAATAGATGGAGAAGGGTATATGGAACAAGTTACCGTGTCCGAGCATGTATGACTTCCTTTGTTTTCTTTGTTATGTGGGCGATGACACTTTCTAGGTTCGACTAGGCACGGTTGATAACTTCCAGGGCAAGGAAGCAAAAATCGTCATTATTTCTCTTGTCGGAAATTCTGGATCGTTCGATAATGATGAATCAATTGGCCTCCTGAAGGTACTTTGGACATCTTCCATGAATTCGGTTTGTCCAAGTGACGTATACTTTTAGTCTTCCAATCGAATCAATGTTGCTCTTTCGCGTGCTCAGCATGGACTGTATATCCTTGGAAATGCTTCTAACCTTCGTCAAAATCCGACCTGGAAGACTATCATAGACGAAATGGGCCAACGAGACCAGATCGGGTTTGGATTTCCCGTGATATGCCCTCGTCACCCAAGTCAGAGGAATATAATTACTACTCCGGGTCAACTCAGTGCTGTAGCACCAGAAGGCAAGCAGCTGGAGACTGATAACGGCTACCATCAGGATTAACAAAACTGTTTATAGGTGGTTGCTGCTTGCCTTGTGATTATCGTATGGACTGCGGCCACAAGTGTCCTTCTATGGTATTTTTAAATGATGATTCTATGTGCTGTCACCGATACTCAAATTTGTCATTTGATAGTGCCATCTCGATCTCGATAATCATCGCAGTATGCGGTGCGATATGCCATGTCTCCGAACCCCATGTCCTCGGATGCATCCGTGCCCTAAGAATTGCTCGGATGAATGTGGCCCGTGCGAATTTCCACTTTACAATGTTGCACTACCTTGCGGCCATAAAGCATCGATTCCATGGTACGATGATCAACTTTTTCTTGCGTCGAGGCTTGACTCGGTTCCAATTGCTCTCTCCCAGCCACCAAGCGGAAAACCTGTCTTCAGTTTTCTGTCGCGAAGAGGTCACAAAACAGTTGTCGCTTTGTGAACATGAAGCAATTATGTGCTGTTCCGACGATCCCCAGAAGCACAAATGCCTCAAGGCTTGCGGAGGAACTATGTCGTGCTGCGAAGAGACGTGCAAGTCCTTTTGTGGGGACTGCACGGAACTTACTCTGCCAGGAGCTCGAGGGATCCAAGTATTTCTCGGTGTTCAAATCAAACGCACCTTGCACAAGTCACATCAATGCGAGCGCCTCTTATTCTGTCAGCACAAATGCGGTCTTGACTGTTCTCGAGATCATGAGTGTAATACATCATGTGCACTGGAATGCCGCCAACGTTGCTCTCACTACAAGTGTCCCAAACCATGTGCTCAGGACTGTGCACCTTGTGCCGAACCATGCGATTGGATCTGTCCTCATTTCCGCTGTCCAGTTCTATGTGGATCGGTGAGTCGTATCATTTTATTTCTTTTCCGTGGTTGTTGACATTGACTCAAGATATGTGCACGTCTACCATGTGATGAACCATGTCACAGCGTTCTTCAATGTGGCCATATCTGCCCTTCAGGTAAGTCGACCTCTTATTCGAGTTTTCAACCAAATCGGACAATGCTTTCTTTATTCCAGTATGCGGTGAGCCATGTCGTCAGCAGAAGTGCATCGAATGTCTTCCCGACGAAGACAAATTGGACATCGTAGATTTTGTCATGCAGCGGACACTGGCAGATATACGTATTGGATCGGAGGATATCAGCGAAAGATTGATTACTTTAAATTGCGGACACATCTTCACAGTGGGGACATTAGATGGTCATTGTCAAATGACCGACTATTACGAGGTCGACGCACTGGGTTCCTACACGGGTATGAAAGCTCCTCCCGCTGAATTTCAGCGACCACCCAGCTGTCCTGCCTGCCGGGCACCCATTACAGCTCGGCGGTACGGAAGGATCCTCAAGCGAGCGAACCTCGACATTTTGGAGCAGAATGTGGCCAGTATGATGTCTCAATGTCTGGTCGAGGTCGTCTCACACGTTGAGACCTTCAGCAATGGTCTGGCGGGGGTGGAAGCTTTGGCTAAAGAACTAAAAGCTGCGCCGGACTTCGAGTGTTATCCTGCGGATGAGTTCGAGGACCTAGTCGAAAGATGGAAAGGCTTTATGACTGAGAAGGC
This sequence comes from Desarmillaria tabescens, assembly GCF_030435595.1. Taxonomy (NCBI): domain Eukaryota; kingdom Fungi; phylum Basidiomycota; class Agaricomycetes; order Agaricales; family Physalacriaceae; genus Desarmillaria; species Desarmillaria tabescens. Next base: position 7,772 of record NW_026848797.1, on the reverse strand, counting down.
AGACGAAGTCTTAAGTCATGATGTTTTCACTGCTAGGTCTATGGTTACTCTCCATGGTTTGTCGGACTTCGAGGCCAAAACATGGATGGCTATTATTGGAGATTTCCACGCAATCTACAAAAGGGTAGCTAACATTACGAAGACGCGGTCCATCCACGTGCGCGCTTACGAATCCGCTCTTTCTACTCTCTACCGTTTGGAACTTGGACATCTTGTTGCCGAACCACCGTCGAAAACACTCCAGGAGCCCCTAAAAAATATTGCAATGCGCAATGTTGACCAGAAGATCGGGCAACCTCCTCATAAGGCCGATCGTCGTTATCATCTCGAAGCATTCATATTATCTGTCGAGTTGAGGCTCATGTTAGGAAGCATCGCCCGTTCTCGGTTTGAGGCACTTCCAATGATTTCCGACGAACCTGCAGCTCTTCATCATCGTAAAGTCTGGTACTTGTTCATCTTGTTCATCTATCAGTCATGCGTTGTCGACTGTCGAAAGGCTATCACCATCGCTCACGCAACTTCTTCACCACGTCTGGCTGCTCGTTCCACCAGCTTGATGCTCTGTTCAGACTTTGAACAGTTCCGTTTTTTGATGCTGGAGAAACGCCGGCATGCGTTCAAAAGTGGTACATTTGCAGAAGCTCGAGATGGCTTGGTAGCGGAAGTCCAAGCCGACAAGAAGAAGCTGAATAACCGTTTGAGAGAGCTTGAACGGTCATACTTCGCAAGCCGTCCGTCGGGTGGTTCATCCCAGCTCGCTGAAGATCGTCGATGGTTCCATGGGAATTGCGGCGCCAAAGTCATGCGCTGCATTGCAGAATGCGGGAAATTGGAAGATCACCTTACGAAGGACACCGTCTATCGGCCAATAACCCTGCAGGAGAAACAAGACATCGTGAAATCCTTTGGGTTTTCGCATCGAGGTCATTTCTACAACTGCATAAATGGCCACACGTTCGTTATCACAGAGGTATGAACATCGTCTAAACGTACGTTTGACAAGCTCAAACATGTTTTCAGTGCGGCGCAGCGCTCCAGGCTAGCCAATGGTCAGTTCACAAACCAGAACGATTGTTGTCTTCACTAATTTTTTTTATTCTAGTCCCGAATGTAAAGCTCCGATAGGCGGTAGAAACCACGTTCTTGACCCCTCCAATACCCGCGCTCGAGAATATGAAGACATGTCACAGCAGCAAAGTGGGCCTGCAGACCCGTGGGCATGAGCAGCAGGCACTTGAAGAAGAAAGTGAGAGTAAGATTCTCAGTGATTGATAATTACTTTAGTATGTACAATAGAATCAAAATTATTTTGCAGTATATCAGAGAATAAGCCATCGAAGGTCGTATCTTCGTACAAAAGTTTGAGGGCAATCGTAGTCTCACACACCATCTTGCTGAGACGTTACAGACGGGATATTGCTCGACCACTGAGTAAATGTTGTTCCAGCAGCGCGCTCGATGCTGGCATTGCCTCCAAGTTGAGGGTGCTTGGCAACAATTTGAATAATGTACGTCATTGAACTTGCCGATCTCGACTCGCCACGCCAAACTTCTTGACTACTGACCATCACTACCATCAACATCGACGTTTCTCAGCAATGGGCGGCTTTCGCTGAACTAAGCTTTGCTTTATCTACAACGGTAAGTATTTTGGGTGGTCCTTCGCGCGTCGCAAGCTGATATTTTCCTCGCTCCTACAAAGCTATGCGCGAGGTAGTTTCTAGCGTTGAAGTGTATTCCGAGAGCGACTATTTATACATCAAACTTCTTTATAAAGAACACGGCGCCCTTTTCATCGCACAATCACCAAGCCGCACGTACGACCTCGACGCTTTGCAAGGAAAACGCGTCCCTGTCGAATCTCAGCACGTGAGTCTCCCTGCAGACTTGGACTCTCCTACTGCAGCCCCGTTCCCACTCCCAGCCGATTCCTATGTCAAGGGTGTCGATTTTATACGCTACGACCATGATAAACCCAACACGGAGCCACTCGGTCAAGCCCTTATCGATGAAACGAGGGTGTACGAAGATCTTCGTCATCATCCCCACCCCAACATCTGTCAATATCGAGGCTACATTGCAGACGAGACCGACCGCGTCACTGGTTTGTGCCTCCAAAAATACCAGTATATGTTGGCAATAGCTGTCTGGAAGAAAGTTGATATCGACTGGGACGTTGTCATGAAAGACTACAAAAGTGCGATTGATCATCTCCATAGCTTGGGCTGGATTCATGTGGGTAATACTTTCTCGACATGTATGGGGGCGTTTCACTGAGGATTGGTGATAGAATGACATTAGTTCGGGAAATCTCATGATTGATTACAATCTCCGTGGTGGTATCATAGACTTTGGCGGGAGCACGAGGGAGGGAGCGTCTATTGACATCGAAACCCCATTCTGGACCCGAGGGAGTCGTGTTGCAGAGAAGGAGAATGATTACTATGGTTTACGTCGGGCAGAACTATTCATACATGATGGTGGAGGAGGTCCCAATTGGTCTGGATTCACGAAATCCTGATCTAATCCAGTGCTCCAGCTTGAGATAATCCGTACGAATAATTGCGCCGGTAACCATCTGGGGAATCGTTCTTCGCTATACACTTGGGGAACTCGTATCCATATTATCTGCCAGTGTACAGAAGGGTAAATAGGATTATTTATGCACCACCTCATCACCTCGTCCCTTGCACCCATTGTTGGAAATCAGGAATATGGGCATAGAGGAAGGTCGAGATACGGTCGTCGTGGTGGTCAAAAGGATGAATTGTTAAGGTACCAAATGTCACGTAATCGAGTAGTAAGCGGGCCAAATATAGTACGGGTATATACCGAGTTCGATCTCCAACACCCATATACACCACTTTGTGGCGCGTCTACCTCCCTCATCGCGTCGTGAGCATTACTTACGCGTCTCACGTGGTAGGAGGTGATTTCCTGAAAAGGAATGTTTGGCCATGATGCGGACGTGTTATTTGGTCCATTCTCGCGGGCCCTCAAGTTGACCGGTTATCTATCTCTTAGACTCTTACCACCATGCTTGAATTCGCATCTCTCCTTTGCCACCTTCTTCCTCGCTCCGCTTCACCTTGATTCAAGCCGTGTCGCAACTGTATACCTTTCTTTTGGTCCTAGATACATCGGTAGGGGGTTTTGCAGGTTTTCCTCAACGCTATTTTGCTAAATTTTCCTTGGTAATATTATTCTCTCGGGCTTCAGCGATTCGGTATCATTCAAGCTCGATTTTCACAAGGTCGAAAACCCGCGGCGAGCACCGTCTCACATTCTTGGACCCCAAGTGATCAGTTGGGTTGGGGCTATGTGCTGTGACTGAAATGGTGCATGTACGTCTTGATTTCGGTCCGTCGTGGAGCACAGATCCTATATTTGTGAGCGTGATATTTGCTATTGGCGCGGTCGCGTAAACTTTTCATTGCTATCATACAATCCAGGTCGTCCATTTATTCTCTTCCCCTCTGGCGACCGAGGCAATCTCCCTCGCCACGATTCTATTCGCCTGCTCACTCGGATACAGCTCATCGTACCTACATCGACCGTCAAACCGAGAACACCACAAATGGAACACACCCACCACAGGAAACTGTCCTGATCTGTCCCCTGCGCCGTCGTGCAGACAGGAGTCCCACCTCCCTCCGGAAATACACACGACACCACCGCACCCGTCACATTCAGTGGCGCTGTCCCGTTCAAGTACGCTACTGGGTTATCATGCATATCCTGGAATAGCCCGTGTGAGTCAAAGATCCCGATATGAGCACCCGGCACGTCGGGCACCAATGCCTGCAGCATCGCTCGGGACAATGCGTTCCCACTCAGCACCAGCTCGCGCATAAACACGCTCCACTCTGACGTGTTCCGCGCCCCGCTAAAGTACAAGTTTGGGTACGAGTCTGGCGCGTATAGAATCACCTCGTTCAGCGGCACCATCTACGGCACGGTTAGCTGGGATCTATTTCATCATGGTGGCACCCACATTCTGGACTAAAAAGTTCCTCGCCCCGTCCTCGTACAGCACCTTCACCCAATTGACCATACACCCCGCTACATCCACGATCGACGCGTCATTGCTCCCTGTCACCAATGAACCCACTCCCACGTCATTAGTCCCAATCCACAGTGTGTACAGTGTCTCCTCCGCGTTCACCTCGATCGAGCCATTGTGTTTTTCCGCGAAATACAATGGAAGTTGGCCTTCGAATATCGACGGAAACAGTCGGGGCGTCAAGTTGTTGGAGCACGTTGCTCCAGAGCGTGCAAACGGGTACAACGTGAGGTTGGCGTACCCCGCTGCATAGACTGGCCACGCTGCTCCCCTATCACGCACGGGGACAATGTCCGTGTAGCTGTCTCCAAAGGTGACCAGGTTTTTGACTTGAACTGCGAGGGACAGCAGAGGAAGAGAAAGAAGGAGTAGGAAAGTCATCGAGAGTCAATGGAAGGGGCGTTTATGAGGATGATGCCTTGATGAAGTTTCTCCGAGATGGTATCCATGACCATTCAGCGAACAACTCGTCTTTCGCCGCACTACATAGTACACACCTATCCACCTACCGATCATCCCCACTCCGCATCTTCGGTCGTACAGGTACAATATTATCCGAACAACCCCTTCATTCTACTCACTGCCTGTAACTGGGACCAGTGATTCTGGTAGGGGGACGATCCTTCACCGTCACCGTTTGCAGCCTTGTGCTTCCACCACGAGACCAAGTGCCACCTGGCCAGCAATGATCAAGTCCGAAAGCGAATCCGAGAGCGATGAACAAGCCTGGAGCTGTCAATTCGGTGGCGAAAAAATCATTCCCCTATGGAGGACTGCCACCTAGCCGGGTGCGTGCAGTCGCATAAGCCCGTGTAATACTGTAACCGTCTTCTGTATATCAACACGTCTTTTGGGGGATTCACCTCTTACGACGTCCTCGGCGTGGTCGCACAATGCTCACAGACGAACAGGACACCGCTGAGGAGGTAGATGCGCCACAAAGTAGCGTATATGGGTGCGTCTTCTTCCCGGCACCGCTCCACTTTGATTCAAGCCGTGTCGCGTGTTACCTTCTTTTAGTCCTAGGTACATCGGTCTGAGGCTTTGAGGGTTTACTCTCAACGTTATTTTACTAAATTTCCTTCAGTACTACTACTTTTCGCCGCGCTTCAGGATTCATTGTCATTTAGACATCGTTTTGGCAAGGTCGAAGATACACTATTCAACATCACGTTGGGACGACATTCGAGCAACAGCAATTGAGCGAGCATCTTGGGGACAAGAGAATCGAACAACGTCAGTCACTGTTTATATAGCCCTTCGCATACATACGCAGGTAGTCATATGTCTGTGTTTTCTTGTTGTTTTCCTCGTGTGTAGATGAAGAACAGAGAAGCCTGTGATATAGACATCATTCATGAGAGAAATTCGTTAACAGAAACCTGGAAATTACACTGGAACCAATGCAGCACACTATCAGAAGGACTATGTCGTCTAACGCGTGCATCGCAGTAACTCTGTTGCCATTCGAGCTCACTAAAACCACCGTGAAGTCACCGTACAGTCAGATGATAGATAGATACAAAAAGATCGTCGTATTCTTTACGCGACTGTACGCGCTTTACCACGACTTAGTAATAATTCTCTATAGAAGAATGGTTGAAGGACTTCTTCGCCATAGAAATGACGGTGTGACAAAGAATAATGCGATGATAGGCTACGAAAGAGGTGGGTCGCCAAGTTCACTCAGATGATCAGCCTTTGCCCTTGTATTCATCGGACTCGGACTCGGATCCGGACCCGTTTCCAGACTAGCCAGCATTGTTCTCGCCTAGAACACTCTTCATCAATCTTGCCCAACGTCCGATTCCCGCTTCACCAAAGTGGGATTTTATGCTGGACAAGCCGCAGATCGGATGAGATGGCATGAAAGTCTTTTCAACGTACTTCCAGAGTCAGCCATGAACGGATAGGGAAGTTTATCACTCCTTCGGACTGTGAGGAAGTTTAAAACCGAGTATGCGATGTAACAAAGAGTAGATTCCCTATCTGTTAAGTGCACGTTCTCCAAGGACATCTCCCTTCCGTCCACGCTACAACACGTCGTCGATAGCAAAGAAGAGAGATGGCGGCTTCCTTAGTTGTCAAACAGAGAGTCGACACTTCAGAAGGATGTTCGCATCTTTCATGAAAAGCGGGCGAAGCAATAAAGGAGAGCGCAATGGTTGGAACTACTGATGGATGAAGCCTCAGTATATCACCGGAACCAGTCAGGACACACATCAAAGATGAACCAGCCCCCTCACCAAAACACCTATGAATGACAGTGCCAGCCACCGTCGCAATTCATCCCATTACACCTCTAATCTATACACATCCTGAAGTTACGTGAAACCTACACATACAAAGCCCAAACTTCCCCAATCCCCACCATACCTAGCAATCGGCCTCGCCTTATGCGGGTGCCGCCCCGTCTCTGTACATAGATTACGGGTAGCGGTTAAAAAATGCTGAGTTAAAAAAAAAAAATGGTTGGAACTGACATAGGACGACATGTGACCGTGTTGAGCTCGAGGTTAGGGTTCCAGATTTGCCCCTAAGTTCACCGTCCGGAATCCATATTCCTCCGTTTATGGACTGTATACCTCTCTATGGCGTCGTGCTCATTAGTTGAGTACCTCGCGTCCACTTCGAGAAGGTAGTAGGAGGTATTCCCGAAAAGGGATATTTGGCGACGACGCGTTGTTTGGCATGAATCAGGTTCTCTGTCTCCGCGTCTTACCGTCATGCTTGAATTTGTATCTCCCCTTCGTTGCCTTCTTCGATCCGCTTTACCTTTATTAAAGCTTTGTATTAGCTATCTTTCACCCATTTAGTCCCAGAAATGTCGGTAGGAATCTTTAATGGTTTATTCTCCACGCATTTTGCTAAATCTCTCTTCTTTTTTTTCAGCATTCCTTGCGCGTATTTCACTTAGTTCAAACCCGATGTTCTCCAGATTGAAGTTCTGCAGTGAGGGCGTCTCTCTCATTGTGAAGGGCTCGTTAGACGGAGGATGGTCATCTTGCAATATGGTACGTGTCTGCATTATCACAGATGTTTTGAAGTTAATTTTTTTCTTCTAGATCACTGAATCCATCTATTTTTCTTCCAAGTCCCTTCCCTTTTTCTTCATATTCTCCCTCTTCCTTAATATCGATTCACCTCACTGTCTCCACCGACTATATTACCTCTATCTTTAGCGGAACTCGATTTTCAGAGTCTCTCTGCTCAGTCACCACAGTGAGGAGGTCTCGTTTTACGTCGCAACAGCGTATCGCCTTCCGGCGAGCGACTGGGCGAGGAGTCTGAGGAAGAATTGAGATAATACGCGTCAACGAGATGAGAGTGCGTCACATGAGGGGTTATCAACAGTGTTGTACGGGTCAACCCGACCTTGAGCCGAGGTCAAGGTCGCCGGTCACGGAACTTTGGGGCGACCGTCGCTGGTCACCCAACCGAGCTGTGAGGCCGCATATGACGTAGCCTTGGACTTATTTGTATGGACCCCTGCTTGTCACCATGGCCTCGGCATTCCGGTCCCTGGCGTAGGCGACGTCGCCGTGGCGTGGGGAAAGTCAAGGTCATTTAATGACCGTGACCGTCATGACCTCGGTGACGGTCGCGCCCGCACAACACTGGTTATCAAGGACCTATATGGTGGAATGGAGCTTAGCTTGGCGTCACGCAGGTTCTTGCAGGCTATTGCCACGATAATTCGGGATGG
>NW_026848796.1:0-17043 GCF_030435595.1 Desarmillaria tabescens | reverse complement strand
GCACTTGGTCCGTTTTCATGGCTTTACCCCTTTCAACCCGCAGTTTCTGATGATCGTCTGATTAGAAGAATGGCTTGATAGCGGTGAGGAAAATGAGGGACCGTTTGTTGAGGGACCTCTGTTTTCGTCAATTACACGAATTGTATTCGTGGACTTGAATTACTACCACATCTTCGTCTTTCCAGGTCGCTTGGTTTTGCTTGTCCATACTATCGTATCAGCCCCTATCTTCCGGCTTGCGACCCGATCGTAAAGTTGCGCGCGAGCGGGCCCAAATATGCGTCCAGGTGATTTTCGATACACCATCCATCGGAGTAAACATGTCTCCGGTGCGTGTTCGCCTTTCAAGCGAGTATTCTCGATGAGCTTAACAGCTCAAGGCATTCTGACAGCCATCCCGGGCCGTATTGTCTGGAAGTTTGCGATGCGAGCCAGCTTGGCTGTGCAAATCCAGTTAACCAGAATTCTGAGTTGTAAAGATCGATGACCGTACATTCCTCTGGTCGGACACTTTTGTGGTGGCCGCCCACCTCGTATACCGCAATCCGCATATGCTCACTTGTGGTGGCAGTCGAAGTTATGAGTCCGATATTAAATCGCCAGATGTCTACTAGCGAAGCAATTTTAGGTCTGTCTGATTGGGAACCTGTCACGTCAAGTGCCTTTGTAAGAAACCTTAGCTACACCGAAGAGCATGAAAGACATGTAGAGACAACCTCGAGTACGTATAAGCAACTTCAGTATACATGTGAACCAGTTGCGACCTCTATTAGTGTGACTTCGTCCGCGGCATCCCTAAAAACTAGTGGATCAGGCAATAACCATATGGGATGTAACAGCCATAGGCACCCAGCTAAGATTTACAGGAGCCGGAAGTTGTTGTACCAAGTTATTTCAAGAATTCAGCGCGACGAACAGCCAGACGTGACAAGCGGGGCAGCCGTGAGTACTTTCCGGTTGCAAACCGCAGAAAGAAAGTGGGGAAAGAAAGGGGAACGAAGATCTGGAAGCAGGAGCCGTTTATCCAGGCGAGGGTGGTCGTACAGTGGCCGCATGCGTCATAGAATTCGAACGTCATCAGTGCCGGTACAATAATATTCATCACCGTCCGGCCTGCCGATGCAGGTGCGTAGAGGCACATATCAATTATTCGCTTTTACCCTTTAAGATGATTATTTACCCTCTCGCCTAAAATCTTGGGCAGGGCAGAAAATCTTACCCTGTCTCCATCCCCATTGACACGGTCAATAGTCGAGTAGTCAAGGAAAGAAGTACGGAAGCAAGTTCCGATATACGGTTACCCTTGGCTTTATTATGCGGAGTAGACTTAGCACCCCATAAACAAACAGAATCCACGTGCCTTGTACCTTCACCATCATCCGACATGATTCCTTGGAATTCTACCAAAGCCAAGGTAGATCCAGTTCAAACCATCGTTTATCCGTCGTCGACTCACTTCTTGTAAGGTGCAGCTCCGGTAATGATCGACTGTAATTACTGGAGTTAATGATCCTCCATTTACACGCCCTCTGTCAACAGCATATCCGTACAACGACTCAGGACTTTACAAGAGAAGAAGGGGGCCCAGGCCAAGGCTTCGCGTCGAGACATTGCCACTCTAATTGAGCGGGGAAAGCTTGAGACCGCCAGGGTTAAAGTGGAGACCAGTATGTCCCGCATTTCAACCTCCTTGTTATTATTGAACCGGATATTCGTAGTAATCAATGAAGACATCCATATCGAGCTTCTGGAACTGCTTGAGCTTTACTGCGAACTTCTCATAGCTCGCTTTGGGCTTCTAGACATAAAGTAAGCGAGCAAAATCTGTGGCGTCCGCCGCGGTTGATTGACACCAGTCATTCAAGTTCCCGAGAACCCGATCCGGCGATCAGTGAAGGCGTTTGTTCGTAAGTAAGGGTCTTGCCCCACCACTCTTTCTTCTAATCTAGGCTTGCTGATCCAGGATAATATTTTCTGCACCCCGAACCGAAGTCAAAGGTATATACCAAAACCCTCTTCACCATGTCAACTGCTTTCTCAAACATACACTTCCAGAACTTCATGTACTACGCGACATTCTCATGCACAAGTACGGTAGAGAGTTCTCTATCGCCGTCATGGAGAACCGTGATGGACGTGTCAGTGACCGCGTAAGATTTCTCATTTACGTTTGAGTATGCCTACAGACGTATTCGTGCGCAGGTCGTTCGAAAGTTGGACATTAATATGCCTTCCCCAGAGCTCGTCAATGCTTATTTGGCGGAAATAGCGAAGGCATATGGGGTTTCCTGGACGTCTCCGAATACCCCAAGTTCGGACGATAACATAGACGACGGCTCTAACGGAGATGAAAAGGTCGGTATTCTACGCTAGCTTTAAATGTCGTGTGGGAGACTCCATTGCTTTATGTTATAGCAAACGGCCGCAGGTGAGGCAAATTCTCCACCTGCGTATAGACCAGAATCCGCGGCAGAGCCCGGTCCTACACTCCCTGCGATTCCACCGAGCAACATTGATGGTCCAGGCAACAAGAAATCAAAACCGGAAGATTCGACAACACCCGTTTCAAAAGCCCCACCGGCGGTAACGGACACGGTAGAGGACGAGTTTGAGGCATTGAATAGACGGTTTGCGGCGCTGAAGAAGAAATAGCGGTAGTAGGTAAGTTGTGCTGTGAACATGTATGTAACGTGCAGGCCAGGCATGCTGTATTTGAATATTTGGTGCCGCATGCTGCGAAGTTCCTATGTGGCGAATATCATCGTCACTAATTCTGTTCTTCGGTTGAATCCCTCAACCTATCGCTTTGCCGGATTCGCAACCCTGTCCTTCACGGACATAAGCATGATACCGACACTGTGATTGTCCTCAGCATGTTCCTACCGTGCCTCGCCCGGTGTTCGAACGAGCGTTAATATTGTAGGATTATTGACCCTTCTCCGCCGTGATCTTGCAAGTTTGCTTCCATACTGTAAGGGGACTTCCGAGAACGAGGGCTGCTCACACCTGCAACACCCAAGGCCCACCGACGCCAATATCACCGGGGAAAGTCTACCCTTACCTCACCTACCCTGTCGTGATTTGCTTCCCTTTGTGCATAATGTCAATAATAGACCCTCTCGGCTATTCTGGTCTACGTACGGCGGTACTGGAGTGCTCTCCGATGCTTGATAGGGGATGAGCGACACATAGTAGTTGGGACTCAAGTTTTGGCGTCAGGCTGGTCTTGAACAGTAATACTATCCCTAGAGGCGGGATTCGAGGACGACTCCGAGGATATAACGCCCATCGTCGGGATTTACCTCCCTCACCTGATGAACATGCGTATCCAAAGGGATTAGTATCTATAGATGGAAAAGATCAGGGCAGTATACATACTTATGTAGAGGAATCTCTGATGTCGCCGGTCTCATGCTGGCTTTTCAGCATATGGGTACATGAGGCCGGTAGGGTCTCAGCGAATTGGATGCGCTCTGTTACTCCCTATGTGTAGCATCATCAGAGAACTGTCATTGCGGCATCTGAATTGTATGCACGGAGGCGAAGCCGCTCGAAGAAGTACTATAGAATTTGAAGGCACTACGAGAGTTCCGAAGATTCTAAGCTCTCCGTGGGCTGGAACACTGATAAGATTAAAGGCGGCTTCGGCTGGCCTATCATGAGACCTAAAGGCGCAAAATAACCGTACATGGATTCGTGACCGCGCATGCTGCGGAAGAGGTCAGAAGCGCTCGGACCCCTAGTTATATAAACGTAGTCGCAGTCGGCGGTCGTGGCGTACCGAGGTAATGGGGCAGCAATATGAGGCGTTCTTTTGACTTCTGAGACCCGTTCGCTGGGTTACAAGAGTTTAAGCCGGAAGATGTCCGGTGACCATTGAGTGAACGACGCGTAGCACAGGGCAAGCGCGTTTTGGGAAATTGAAACCAATTGCTACTCCGAGTCGGAGATGATGACATCGATTCCAGATGGTCTTGGCAATTACACCAGATTTTTTCGAGAAATTCTTTCGAGTCCCAAGGAATCATGCTGGAAATCTGAGGTCGGTAACTAATTGTCGATGTCATGATTGCCGCTCTACGGGGTTTCTTGTTGTCATCGGAGAGGTCAACCGACGACGACGTGAAGCCTGTGAACCTGAGAAAGGAAGGCATGCCGTTCAGGCGGAGTTGGTGATGAGAAAGCTGAGTTGAATCTGAGGGCTAAATATGGACATATATGAATATCTGTCTCCGACAGGGTACGCCTTAGGTAGCTCCCCATCTCTAATTTGTGCTATGCTCTCCCTCCTCGCAACTTTTGAAATGCTTGTGCTGTATATTTTTCGTATCTTCTGTATTATTTTATTGCTCTGAGTATATCGATTCCTATTTTGCAGGTATTTTCCCCGAAAAATAAATAAGTATTTTACCTATTTATTCAAAGCGGAAGGGGCTCGGAAGAAGTTTGGATGCCATCGGAATGGCTGGTTGATGTCCGCCGTACGCCTGAAAGGCTACGATCTCACGATCGCACCGGGTCTATCAGCCTGAGGGTTATAAAGGGGTATTATATTTACTAACTGATGTTTATTTCATCGCGATTATTTTTCGACTCTCTCCATTCCGTCGTCAACCGTCCACCCCGCCATGGTTTCTCATACGTTCCCCAAGCCTCTCGACGGCGACAGTGACGATGATAGCGACGTCTGCTCAATTTCCTCAATACCGCCTTTCAGTCCCGCTCCGAGTGTGGGAGGGAGTTCATTTACTTCGTACGATGCTTCAATGCGCTCCTATCACCTACGCCTTCAGTATGGTCCATGACGAGCTCCCTACGCGCCGAGGCATACAAGCAGGAATTTGGGCGTGGCCTCAACAACTACTCGGAAATATATCGGTTGCCCGCCGATGCTGAAGAGTTGGATCGTCTTGGTGCGTCGTCACAGTCTCGGTCGCGGACACTACTGACCTGCTTTTTAGACCTTCAGCATAACATGTTCATTGAAATTATGGGCAAATACATCCCACCACTTCCGGAGGTCATGGCAGACGATGTACCTGGGGAACAAAAGGCCGTCCTGGATTTAGGCTGTGGCAGCGGGCGTTGGTTAGTCCCTTCCATATTTCGCTAGCCGGTTCGCTAACGCATAAGTACAGGATCATGGAAGCGGCGCTTGACTTTCCACATTGTAGTGCCGTTGCCGTTGATCTTGTTCCTATGCAATCTCCGTAAGCCTTGCTATCTAATTCAATCTACCATAATATAACCTCGTCCATAGGTACATGCCGCCAAACTGCAGGTTCGTCTCAATATGATCTTAATATCCCGGTCGCTGAAACTCAGGCCAGGAGTGAAGTTGATGATATCAATCTTGGCTTGGAACATTTTTATGGTGACTTCAACGTTGTCCACTGTCGCCTTATCTCCTCCGGTGTAAGATAAGATGCATTTCCCGAATGTTGCCTCTCATTACTACAACAGATTCGAGATTACGCACATCTCATCGATCAAATAAGTCGTGTTCTACGGACGGGAGGCCTCATTGACCTAATGGAATTCGATTTCCATTGCTACGATGAGAACTATCATCGAATAAACTTGGATACATCGACCTTAGCCTCTCCATGGTGGCCAAGGTGGTTATCGTTCCTGGAAATGGCAGCACGAAACCGAGGCGGCGATGTCGATGCAGCAACACATCTTCATGATTGGGTTTCAAATCATCAGTCCTTTGAAAATGTTGTTTACAACCAATACTGGATTCCTGTAACACCTTGGCGGACTGATAGCGCATTCGACATGCGGATAGGAACGGCGATGAGAGATGATATATTCGTGCGTAGCCTTGCTTTTTTTATATCGTTTCATGCTTAAAGTCCTTTTAGTCATTTCTGAAATCAGGACGACCGTTGCTATTAGGAAGCGGAGTTCCGAGCAACTCGTGAACGAACTCGAAACGAATGCTTACAAGGAGCTAATGGAAGGGAATATGCGTCACTATATTCGAGTGCAGTGTGTTTACGCCACAAACGACAACCGCGAAATCGCCAAAATCCAAACCCCGTGAACTGATCCCACAACTTTCCCTGGACTGCTCTTCTCTCGTTTTATCTCGCAATGTTCTTAGCATCACATCATCATCCTGCATTTAGTTTTCTGTACTGATACCTTAGCATATACAATACTGACCTTCTGACCTACTTAATGGATTTAGTACCCCAAGAAGCCGCGGAGATTCGGAGTTTGAGAGTTTTTTCCTGGGTACATTTGAAATATGGACCCTGTCTTAACCCTTTATGTTGTTGTGGGTCCACCCGCACCTAGCGGCATCTTTAGAGAGGAAACGATGTTACGGCTCCGGGAGAGGAATGCGGCTTTGCAAACTCGAATGCTTGGCACGAGAGCAAAGAGGCTTGCAGACTGTCCTGGAGTTCACCCCGGTCCCGATTGCACACTAACTTTAAGGTACCCCTTGTATTTCTGGAAAGTCCGAGGTCGGACATTCGAATCAGGGCTGTTGCGGTGTGTTTGCTTCTGAAGGCTTTCATTGCCTGTTTAGTTTTTGAACTCCATCGTCGTTCCATGGATCCAGATGCTTATGTCGACATTGTCGACCAGATCCTTCATCCACAACGCGAAAATGCTGCTCGAATCTTGGAAGAGCTTGGCCTTTCCCAACCGCCTACGCGGGAGGCACGTCCCATAAAGCCTTAGAAGTAAAAATCCTTGAGGCCAGAGGATCGACTACCATCGCATTGGCTTCCGACTTACCAAGTGTAATTGAATGACTCTGTACGATCGACGTGGGTTTTTATGATTTACCAGGCATTGGAAAGATTCCGCTTTCAATCCCATCGCTACTCAAGTCCTCCCCTTCATCCACCCCGCCGACGGGTCTGACATTTGTGAGGACCCGGGGTTAGAAGGTCGTGGTTAACGGGATATATTGAAGTCAGTCAGGTCAGCAAAATTGTTGGGGCGATAATAAATGATTTTTTTGTTAGGACTCCCAACCCCCGAGTCACCACAGGAGTAACATCCACATCGCTGGAACGTGCACCTGGCCCCCAGCACTAGCTTTGTCCGAGGAAAGTCGGGCCATGTTCCATTTTGGCCCGGGGGATTAGATATCTTGCTTGACCCTGACGCGTCGCTTGACTTGACTACAAGCAAAAAGGGATTGCGGACCGTGCCGCCTGGATTCAATAGAGGTTTACGTCTCGCGGGCGAGGAACTAGACGACGATGCGCTCCTTGCCTTCGATGAATTGACGCCGACGAAGTCGTCGACAGACGAAGATTCTACGGTACTCTATATAGTCATTTCATCAACGTTATTCACATTGAACGCGTTTCAGCTCTCCGATGAAGATGACCAAGATTCTAATCTTCCATCCCTCTCCCAATAACATTGCGGAAATTGATGAATTACTGCCTTCCACTGTAAGCTCAGCATTTCCGATGTTTCTTGACCTTGACATGAATACCAGAGATCACATTTGCGACCAGCGAAGGCTCCTAAGAGGAGTCGAGCCCCACATTTGCAGAAACGCGATTGGGCTCATGTCATTGATGTCAATACGCCTCTCAGGAACTTCCACGAGCTGGTACCAGATATGGCTGCATAAGGTTTGTATTCTAATCTCAGTCATAGAGTGTCCAGCTCTGAGAAGCGTGCGCAGTATCCGTTCGAATTAGATACGTTTCCAAAAACAAGCTGTCTATCATCTTGAAATGGGCGATTCTGGTTCTTTGGTAGCTGCGCACACATCCGCTGGGAAAACCGTAGTCGCAGAGTATGCAATAGCTCTGGCGGAGAAACATATGACACGGTAAGTTAATTTTAATAGCACCGGCTATCGCTTATCCTGCTGTAGGGCTATCTATACATCGCCTATCAAGGCGCTTTCTAACCAGAAATTTCGCGATTTCAAGCAAACATTCGCGTCAAAACGCCGTAGGGGATCCTAACTGGCGATGTCCAAATCAATCCTGAAGCGAGCTGTCTCATTATGACCACGGAAATCCTCCGGAGTATGCCTTCTATAAAGGTGCTGATCTTATTCGAGATGTAGAGTTTGTTATTTTCGATGAAGTTGCACTATGTTAATGATGCGGAGGTACGCGTATTGCGTCTTTCAGATCAAATGATTCATTTAAAGTTTTTTAGAGAGGGGTCGTGTGGGAAGGAAGTAATATACTGCTTCCAGATCAGTTACCATAATCTTATTGTCAGCGACGGTTCGAATACTAAAGAATTCGCGGACTGGGTTGGGTGAACGCACCTTTTACCTGGTGTCACATATCTTTACCTCATACCACTATCTATAGGCGCACGCAGAAGAAGAAGGATATCTATGTCATTTCCACAGCCCAGCGGCCCGTACCTCTCGAGCATTATCTTTGGGCCGGGCGTGATATGTTCAAGATCGTGGATGCACAAAGGAATTTCTTAGGCCAGGGGTGGGCATTCTTTGAACTTTCGTTCTTGCTTCTCATAGAGTCGGTTGCCACAGATACAAAGATGCTGGCGAGGCCGTAAGACGGAAGCAAGACAAAGAGCGAGAGGCGGCCGGTCTGCCGCCTGTGCAACGTGTGGGTGCTCGCGGCGGAGCTGCGCAGAGAGGACAGCAGCGTGGCGGTCGTGGTGTATCAACTCCACCGCGAGTCTCACGGGGGGGAGGCTCCTCCCATAGGACCATACACACCGCGGACAAGAATCTCTATGTGCATCTACTAGGACATCTCCGGAAGAAGTCTTTGCTCCCGGTGGTTGTGTTTACTCTGTCGAAGAAACGCTGCGAAGAAAATGCTTCCACTCTTACCAATGCCGATCTATGTACCTCTGTAGAGAAGAGTGGGGTACATGTCGCTATCGAGAAGGCGTTATCCCGATTGAAAGGTGTGAATGAAGGCTCGACTTGTCCCTGGAGCTTTCTCTGATGCTCACATGCTAGGTTCTGATAAGAAACTCCCACAAATTCGTCGCATGCGTGACCTTCTCAGCCGTGGGATTGGGATTCATCACGGCGGTCTTCTACCAATTGTTAAGGAGGTAGATTGACCATTTCGTGGTTTTTTCTTCTATCTCACTCGCGATGCAAGCTTGTAGAAATATTGTTCGCAAAAGGATTGGTCAAGATCTTGTTTGCGACCGAAACTTTCGCCATGGTGCGCAGGTTTTTTTTTGGCTTCATGCGACTCCGACCCACTCCTTATTATAGGGCGTTAACATGCCCGCAAAATGTGTCGTATTCTCCAGCATTCGCAAGCATGATGGCCGGAGTTTCCGTGATATCCTTCCCGGAGAATATACACAGATGGCCGGTCGTGCTGGCCGTCGTGGTCTTGATCCCATCGGAACAGTAATCGTCGTAGCCGGTGATTCATTACCTGAGGTGAGTCTTTGGACTTCTTCCAGAATATGTCAGAAACTTGACCCTTTTGCAGCAAGGGGTGCTCCACACCATGATGTTAGGAAAGCCTGGGAAACTTTCGTCTCAATTTAGGCTCACTTACAACATGATTCTGAACCTACTTCGAGTGGAAGCCTTGAAGGTCGAGGAAATGATTAAGAGGAGCTTCTCGGAAAACGCATCCCAGAGACTGTTACCAGATCAACAGAGAAAAGTGACAGAGGTGTGGCGCTGTCAGCCGATTATGTTCAGGGTAGAATTGCTGATATCTTCCGTGTTCTAGAATGAAAAAATGCTCTCGGCTATGGACAAGCTCCAATGTGATATATGCGACGCAGACATCGAGTTATTCTATGACACGTCTCGTTCTATTGTAGAATTTAACGAACAACTGCTGTCTATGGCAACAAATAGTCCGCACGGACAAAAGGTAATGTCACCTGGACGAGTAGTGATCCTACGCGACCACGTAAGCACATGTGTACCCTTGAACCACTGGAATGATGCTGATTCCTATACTAGCATTTTAAGACGAACAACGTTGCAATTCTGCTCAAGCAAACACCGATACAAGCATCTGACCCCGGAAAAGCAGACAAAGTTAAGAGGTATTTCGTCCTTGCCCTTGTGGATGAGGCCACCAAAGATAAGAAAAACGGTAGGGCCTTAATGCTTCACACCCACTTTTGCTGAACATTTCCAAGACCTTTCTCTTCAAGGTATCACCCCTCAATGGCCGCCATTACCTGGCACATTAGCTGTGAATAACTGGACATATGAACTAACTTCCGTCCCGCTGACAAGTATCTGCTTGGTAACTACACGCACTGCAAAAGTAAGTCATGCTATGTCATCGTTTTATGTGAAGCTCAATTCCAATTCGGCAAGGTCGATGTAAGCACTATTGTCGATCGGCATATTATCTCCGCCATGCGTGAAGGAGTGGCAGCCCTGGCCTTCATGGTTAGCGAATGGTCTAGTTCCGGGAACATTCCTGAAGTAGAGTGGAGTAAAATGCGTTCTCTTGACTTCCAGGAAGTCTTGAGAAGTCGTAGTGCCTACGTCCAGAGGATCCAGAATCGAGCGTGTCTCCTTTGCGAAAAATTTGAGGATCATGTGGGTAGTTATTTTCCCTCCATTTGCCAAGAGCGAGCATCCTTAATGATTCTAGTATTCCAAAATACACACGGAGAAAGTTTTACGAGCAAACATCGAGGATTTGAAGCTTGCTATCTCAGACCAAAATTTGGAGCTCATTCCTGATTACGAGCAGCGGATAGAAGTACTCAAAGACCTTAAGTTCATCGACGCCAATTCCACTGTTTTGCTCAAAGGCCGTGTAGCTTGCGAGGTGCGTGATCCTCGCTGCCTATCGTTGACTCGTTAGATAAATCTAGTGATAGATCAATTCCGCCAATGAACTAGTGCTCACAGAGTTGATTCTTGATAACACGTTGGCCGGTTACGAACCCGAGGAGGTTGTGGCATTGTTATCATGTTTTGTCTTCCAGGAGAAGACGGACATCGAACCTGTCATTCCGAAAAAGCTGGAGGAAGGCAGGGATGCCATTTTGGCAATCAGCGAACGCATTGAACGGCTGCAGGATAAACATAAAGTCCCGGTCGAAGACTTCCGTAAGCTCAAATTTGGGCTAGTAGAGGTGGTTTACGAGTGGGCGAAAGGGATGGTGCGCTTTGACTGACATCTCATATGCTAAAAACCCTTACACTACCACCGCAGCCATTTGAACAAATTACGGCCCTGACAGATGTTGCTGAAGGAAGCATTGTTCGAGTCATCACGCGTTTGGATGAAACATGTCGTGAAGTACGGGATGCAGCTAGAGTAATCGGGGATGCAGAACTGTTCAAGAAGATGGAAGAATCACAGATCAAGATAAAACGAGATAGTACGTGTCCCTGGTTAAACTCAGTCCCATATGCTCACTATTTTTTCAAAGTTGTATTTGCCGCAAGTTTGTATTTTTAGCATTACTGTACTACTGGATTTCCATTTCCATCTTAATGTGCATTCAACGTCTCTGTCAATCAAACAACCTGTTTCTTCTGTTCTTGCTGTTCATAGAGAAGACGTCGCTTCTGTCAATTCGCTGTCAGGTAGAAGGTGGTGAACCTGGCATCACCTCTTCCGACCTCAGATTCCGAAATAGGCAACTCTTCTTTCACGTGGTCTGCATACCTCTACGCGACGCGTCTTAGTCTATGACGTCACCTGTCCTCTTTTCACATTGGACCACGATGCAAGCGAAACCCGACGGCCCACGATCTACCTCACGAATCACCAACAACTCATCCCAGATGGGTGATTTATGCACTGTACAACCCACAGCCTGCAAAAAACGAAAACGAACATCAGGACAGAACGAATCTCCAGGAACTGTCGAAGTGCTACTTCCGGATGGCGCTGATGACAATACTAAGCCAAGAAGGGTCAATCCTCTCCGTATATGCGCTATTTCTTCTATTTTATAGCTATATGCTAACGCTACAATCGTCTTGTAGATCTGGCTGCTCGGCTTGGACCTGACCTTGTTCGCGAAATGGAAGTACACATCAAACCGGGGCGCATATATGCCATCTTTTTCAATCAGGAAGGACCTTCAAGAGCGTTACAACGTTGACCGTCGTCATTTATATGATTACTTCCATTCAAGAGGTACGTTTTAGGCGTTGGTAGTTGCGGAACATTGTCTCATTTATATTTAGGTCTTCGGGTCGCTAAAGAGGAGAGATTCAACAATCTCACTAGAAGTAGGATGCAGAAGGCTCAGCTTGCTGCTTCTGGGGCACAGGTAGAGGTTTGTAGCCTTGCTCCCATCTTTGATTGTTCGCTGATCGTTTTGCAAGAACTCGGCTTCCACCCGACCAGCGAAGACAAACCGGAAGCGACCCGTCAAGGCGAAACGTACAGCCTTAGCTCCCATGACTACGAACGCTCCTGCATCGGCTCCAAACGCGACAGCAAATACCGACTCTGCTGGCGCGCAAAATTGCTCTGCTTCTCCTGGTCGTCCTTTGAAAAGTCTCGCCTTCCTAATTCTTCTATATCGACTCATCATATTAATGCATCTCCGCTGCGTTCCCTTAATATCGCCGATGTTTACACGCCTCAGCCGGACACGTCCTATAACCCTAGCGATACACCTGAACCATCTTCCCTTCAATGCGAAAAACCTGCCTCTTCCTCGGCGCTATCCAATCCTAGCGAAACATTTGATTCTTCTCTGTCTCGCCGCGAAAGATCTTTCCCACCTGCTGCACTGTCATACCCTAAATTATCGGAGCTAAGCACCGCAGTACCCTCCCTCGACTCCTCATTCGAAACATCTTCCGTATCCTGTGACACACTAGGCGACTCCGGCACCTTCATCCCTCCGTCAGACGATTATTTCTCTCCTTTCGATTCCGTCATTGAGATAGATACGACTGACTACCTGGCACCATATGATTACGATACGTTCTCCCCTTGTGATGAGAAGGACTATTTGATGCCGCCTGAAAGCCAGCTTCTCGAGCCAGAACAGCAAGCGAACATCTACGAGCTGATTAACCAGGCTGCAAAACTCTCCCTGAAAGCGCAGGAATCACTTGGCTCGTATAAAGCATACATGGAGCTACGGAGGCGTGTTTACTACGACGCGTTGGTTCCAGGAGACGAACAGTATTGTGAAGATCAAAGTGAAAGCGTCGGAAATAGCGTTGACTTTTTCAATTTTACAGAAGTTGACCTCGGGAATTGGATCCATGCGGCATTCATTGACGACCCACTTCGTGTAACTGCCAGCCCTCATCATCCCTCGACTGCCTATGGTCGCACCACCCCGGGCTTCGCTTCCCGTTTAACCATTCCAGACGCTATGGCCTCGCCCGCTTGCATCCCTTTTCACTCATTTACCAAGCAAGGTATACCTGGGTACATCTCTTCGTCAGACACCATTGAGACCGAAAAACGGCATCAATCTGCACTGCATCGACGATTCGCATGGCCAGATATTTTCTCCGTCGGCTCTGGCTATCGAAGCAGACCGATGAGAGCCAGATCTATGTCTACCGGCGGTGGTATTTGAACGAGGTAGTAATGTTCTCCTTACAATGCACATAACCTTTTCTGTCGATAGGCGCCGATATGGCTTCTTGGTGTAACTCCGTTGCTCACGATATCCGCATGCGATCCCCGTTTTACTCTATATACACAATGTCTCTCGCTCGGAACTTGTCAAGGACACATGGTTCTCCGGAATATTGTAGACACCTCGCTACGTTTACGACAGGTAGAACTATATTACTGTACATACTATATCATCATTCATGTGACGGGAATCAATCAATACAGCAAAGGGTGATGATTATATGCTACATTACATGGTCCGAACTGAAAACCAGGCGTGTTCTTGAAAGATGCTATGCAAAAAGTTGATGGAAAGAAGACATGAGAATGAAAGACTAACAGCGCCCCATGCCGTCACGGTCGACAGAGTGAGTCATGGGTAAATCAGACTGTGGATGATGACTCGATGAACCCTGCCAAGGAACAGGATCACAATGGGAAGAAGAGCCGACAGCCGCCTCTAGCGACGCAGCAAACTCCATCATGCGAAAATTAGGTTTACGGATAGGACGCGGTTGATGAATGGGAATAGATAACGGAACGGTGAAGGATAAAGGTGGCGCCTGTTGTGCTTGTTGTTGTTGTAGGAATGGAGGCTGGTAGACAGTCCGCCAGTCAGACGGATCCGGCAGATTATAATCCATCGATGTCAACGGCGAAGGAGTGACATCCGAAGGAGAGATCTCAGCGTGGTCATCACGCTCGAAAATGATGGGCGGTGCACACCGAGTATCGATGACGAGGTCCTGGTAAAGGCCCTGCTCCTCGGAAAGGACCGAATGAATGCCATGCTCGTAATCATGAACGTAGAGTGGCTCGAATGGAGCGAGCTTGTCTCTGAAGAAGGGTTCCTGGGAATCATGACCAAGTGATTCGAATGATGAGCATGGCGAGTCCGTCATTGGGGAGTAAGCCCATTCTGTCTGTCTATCGTGCGCCTGGGTGCT
This sequence comes from Desarmillaria tabescens, assembly GCF_030435595.1. NCBI lineage: Eukaryota > Fungi > Basidiomycota > Agaricomycetes > Agaricales > Physalacriaceae > Desarmillaria > Desarmillaria tabescens. The sequence goes on along the minus strand of NW_026848796.1, from coordinate 2,570 downwards.
GTTATGTGACGTCGATGCCATACAGGCGTAGTCATCCTCCATCTCCTCGTCCACACCGTCCAACCCCATGGGTCCTGACAAGAATACCGTGCCCGACGTCATGCATGATGAGGTGGGTGAATAGAAATCTGTGTGGTATGATGGGTGATGGTTCATTGAAGACGAGGAACCCTGGTCCTGTGGCCGCGAGCTTATGTTTAGAGAGTCAGGAACCGCATAACCTGCACTGCTGCCGGCTAGGGGGTCAGTCTGTGGTTGCCAATAGTCTGGCATATGATGCCCTGGAATGAAAATGTGAGGACCGGGTCTGGAGAAGGACAAAGGGCATGAACATACCTGAAGGAGAGAGGCGGGACGCATGCCGTGAGTTCTCGGGAGGATAGGGATAATAGTGGAGCATCTGCGGATGAGTGAGAACGGGTCCTGGGTTGAAAAGAAACAACCGTGAAACCTTGACGGATAGGACTTTATAGTGACGCGGCGTTTCAACGCCTTAATTATACATTCGAAAACCTTCCGCGTCTTCGTTGGGACACATATTGTGGCGCTGATCAGGGATGAACATTGAACAATGGGAAATCAGGCAACCACGTTGTGTGCGCGGCAGAGTGAAAGTTTAAATGGGAGTCCGCTGATGAGTTCCGGGGAGGTTACCGATTCTGAGACGCCTGGGCAAGTGTGTTTGAATGACATGTTCAAATTACAGGCGACAACAGAGGGAGCCATATCGGGGAAATCGCTGGAGACGTAGTATGATGGAGCGGGGTACTAGTACCGAAAGGCTATGAGTGCTATACTATTAGGGTCACACAGAAGGAACAAAGGCTCACCAAAGGGCGGATTCGCGGAAGAAACGATACCAACTGATTGACGTAATGTATAATTATAGTTGAAGAACCATTCCACCAGAATCCGATGCCGTTCACAAGTCGCAGCTCTTGTTCTGTCCCACCTCAAAACATTTGATCACAAGTGTAGCTTCTCCTATAGCATCCTTGACGACGAGCCCTACATCAGACAATGGCCCTTGTCTTCAACATGCCGCTGAGTACAATCGAATCCATCGACCTCTGCGATGCGTGCTGATCCTGTCTCCTGTCGCTGTCATGCCCTGAGATAAGTCAGCACTGCGGAAAACGGTGTTAACCATCAATTACCTAGCCCGCGAGCTGCGTCAGCCAGTGACAGAATATTGCATGTCATGTCCCCGGTAGCCCCGGGACCGTAGCTCCCCATCTTTACCCTGAGAGAACCAAAATTTAGATTCCACGGAAAAGGACAGATAAGTATTGGAGATAGTTGTTGCTACGATCTAGTCCGCTTATGTAACAACACGTGGCATTATTGCGATCCAATAAAGGAAGTTCTACTCGCAGACTTCATCCATCCTCGAAACGATTGAACATGCAACGGAGTTATACATTATGTAATTCGATAAAAAGCAATTATTTGAACGAGAAAAGGAATGAGTGGTTGCGAGTCAACATTATTATCGCTTGTCAGCACCGTCAACTCCCAAATAATACCGCCGGAACTCACAAAAGACAGCCCACGCCATTTCCAGTTAAAAAAGTGGGAAACATTCGGATAAAACCTCCGCAAACGACATCTTATCTTACAAAAAAAAAGCAGAAGCGCGTGAAAGGGGCATTTGGGAGAAAACCGTCGACACGTTGCACACCTTGCTTTCCCTCAGTCATCTCACGCCACTACCAATCCTCCCATAGCTCTGTTAACATCACCCATGACGTTGTCGACGCCGCCTTTCGCACCACCATTGGCGGCGCTACCTCCATTCACAACCCTCGGTCCCAAAGCTGGATGCCTAACGCCCAGCGCAGCACCCAGCATCCTCTTTCCAGGGTTCCCAATCCTTGGACCTCCCGCAAGACCATTCATATCTGGGTTCAAGCTCGTCGCAAGAATAGCCGGATCCGATGGGGGATTGACATTCTTCACAGCCTCACCCAAAGATGAGCTAATCAGGGAGTTGAGCGTTGGATGGCTGGGAAGACTGGGCAAGGTAGGCGACGGCTGATCGCGCCCATTCTGTTGCGACTGAAACTCCGGAATACTGACGTTCTGCACGTTGCCGGGACGATAACCGGTATTGGCGGAGATGGAACCTCGGTTGGGAAAGACGGAGATGGAGGCTGAACGGTTATTATGACGAGATGGGTTGTTGGGATTGTGCTGGCCGCGCGAGTTGACGTTTTGGATAACGGTCTGGGCGTCTGCGCCATCGTATGGCCTTACGCTGGCGCTGACCCCGTTCGGTGATGTGAGAATGCGAGGTGGGAATGCAAGGGTCTGGAGATACGCCCGCTTAGCTGAAGGAAAAAATGTGAGTGTACAGCGGAAGAAAAAAGATATAAACGGGAGCAACGGGTAGGGACCGGTGACTCACCGGTTGGTGCATCCTGGAAGACAATCAACAAACTGGTATCGTCAAGCCACTTGATCTTGAAGCCACCACTGACGCCCTCCCAATCCGAGAAGGCACTCTGGATGTCCTTCGTCTTCAGCTCTTTGGGGAAGCCACTGAGATAGAGAATACGCGTGACTGAGGC
>NW_026848795.1:0-17049 GCF_030435595.1 Desarmillaria tabescens | reverse complement strand
AAGAAGCTACCGCAGTGGGGGACGGGAGAAAGGCAGGACTCCAGATCTATCGTTGATATCATTTTCTCGGAAGTACGACATCCCTTTACGGCATTTCTCTATTCTCAGCTCTCCGTTGTCTTTCAATACTAGGCTTGCGTCTCCGATCATGCCGCTTTTTCTATCGCAATTCCTGTGCTGTTCGAAACGGATATTCCATGCTACCCTCAAACTCGATATGTTTGCGGAAAAGGTCAGAGTGGCGTATGTTTCGTTTCTTCTGCATCAGTATATAATTGGCTCTGACGATACAACATGCCGCGATTAGTCAACGACTGCGGTTCATACCGTTTACTTCCACCTCAAACCCGAGTTCTTATCACTTTCGTCCCGTTAATATATCGACCCTTCGCACCCTTTTGACATTTGTTTCGCCACGGCTGCTTTTGATGGTCTGCTTCCGTGATTCTTCCCTGTTTGCTATATTCGTATCTCCCTTCTTGTCAGTTGTCGCGGTTGCCTGCACTCGGACTCGGGATTTGATAACTTCTGCCGGATTAAGCTTGTCTTGCATATGGACAGCTTTCATCGTGAACCTGCGCCTGGGAAATGCTTTGTACGTTGTCGAAACATCAATATTATCCCTGTTTCATTTTTTCACGCATCTTAGTCCGTCGTCAGGCTCCGTTTTAGTCACCTTATAATGTCTGCGTCTCTGCAGACGTATAAAAAGCAGAACTAGTCGGACTTCAAGCAACCACCGGCACACTAAACTACCGACAATGTTTTCTCCCAGACAATCTGTTCTCGCTATTGTGGCTCTGTCTATCAGCGTGGTCAGTGCCTTCACCGGCCCCGGTACATATTCCTTCAGTTACAGTCGCTACTAGTATGATACTGACAATAACCCAATAGCCACCTTTTACGACCCCAACGGACTCATCGGGGCCTGCGGTAACCCTTTGCAAAATTCCGACCTCATAGTAGCGCTCTCCATTTCCCAGTACGCCGGAGGCGCACACTGCGGGACGCAAATCAGTGTATCCTGTAAGATTTCCCCCTCATATTCCATCAGCGATTGATTGAGCGCCCCTTCAGACGCCGGCAACTCTGTTTCTGCCACCGTTGCCGACGAATGCCCTACTTGCGCTGGCGACGGGATTGACCTCTCGCCTGCCGCCTTCCAACAGCTCGCCAGTCTTGATGCTGGGGAAATTCAGGTGACTTGGGATTTTGAGTAGATGGTGGTCCATCTTTGATGGGAATGTCGATCCCCCGTCTGTTAAATTTATATATCAATTTATGGTGACTGTTAAGTCTGTTTATTCGAATGCCGGTGCTAGACCAGGGGACTCTGAACAACCGTCTGCGCAATGGATTTCCCACGCCGGTCGTTGACGCGTTCCCGCGCAGCTCGTAATTCACAGCTGCATAATGTACTCAAGAGCGTCGTCCCTCCACTCGAAGAACAACGTGTCTTCCTACTCTGAATCCAACATCTTGCTTGCTAAAATTCCATCCTCCCATATGTCTTCTGTCCCGAGTCCCGTCGTCAGTTTTTGCGCTCACAAGCTGTTGAGTATAATTTCATGAAGCTATTACTTGTTTGTGATGAAAGGTTCAAGTATGCGTTAAATATATTGTAAATAGAGGTCCGTAACTGGAATGGGTTCTATGATTGTCAACTTGAAGGGTATATAGTCCAATGATAAGACGAAGAAAGCAATAAGCGGGAGCCCGAAAGATAGTAGCGAGGGAAATATGCTGGGAAATCCACCAGAGCTGACCTCTGAAGAGGGATGTGTAAGAGCGGCGAGTCTAATGGCGTTTGTGATGCATATTGAAAAAGTAAGTAGAAAAGACTGTCGGGATCTTCCAAGGATGGCTGCTATGGGAAAGCGACGGTCATTATGAATATGGTCGGGAAGTATAATAAGTGCAGCGCTTACATCAAGCAAGAAAGGTGCGAGACCAGTCCGTAATGCCCAGTTCTGCCAATCTCCGTACCTCATCTAAGTCATCCATTTGGAACACCGACACCTTCTCGAAGGATGTGTCTGGCAATCTTCGCCCGACTACCCAGAATTGCGCTCGGGCCGTCTCGTCATCATCAAATGGCTCACTGCCTAGCAGTGGGTATAAGCCTTCCGGTATTAAGTATTGGTGGTCGGCGACGAGTCTGAATATATGCAGTGCATTGTGGTTATCTTCGACGACCAACTGTCCTTGTCGGCACTTCCCTTCTTGTGGTTCATCAGCCAATCCCAGCACATAGCCAGATTCAATACAGGGTCCCTGATACCAGTCGGCATCTGATTCCTCCGTCCGCTCAACCCGCCTCAACCAGGGAAGACGAGGCAATGACAGCGCCTCAGTCACGGCTTGTCTCCATGACGGTCGCCAACCTTTGTCTCCGTTTCCAGGCTCGGGATACAGGAAGAACAATTCTGCCCGAAACCGCGCCGGCATTACACCCACCAGAGTCGTCCATGCATCCTCTTCAGACTGCATCTCATGATATGCCGGTATCTCCCCCGTCCCCAGAAAGTATGCCAACCCAGCAACTATATCCACCGGATTCGTCGACACCCGCTTAACATGTCAAATACGTCCCCTTCCTTCTGCATGCTCTGCAACGATGACATTTGCTTATATCTCACTCGTATCTCCCCTTCCACGATCCCATTGTTGCTGGTATCCCTTACAATGATCAAGTCCCTGCAGAACTCCTGCAATGTCCATGCGCGTCTGAACCAACTTCGATCGCTCTCAAAGCTGCATGTGTTCATACTCAATGGCCGTCCGAGCCCATTGAAGTAACATGCAGCCGTCTTACTGCGATACACCCAGCCGATGGTGGGCACGTCCACCTTCCACTCCTCCACGCGTAGATCCTCCCTCCATCCGCCCGCCTGCCTCAAACAGAGAACGTCCAACCATACATACTCTGCACCCAAATTGAGCATCTCGATGCGGATGAGGTTGAGGTTGACACCTTTCGGGATCGACACAGACCATCTATATCCGTTTATGGGTGTCTGCACATCCGCGCAATCCTTTTCTTCCATCCACGCGTGCGATATTGCCCGCGGCCATTGGTGTGCGATCCACCAGGGCACTACCCGATTGCTGTACAGGTGCCAGACGCGTCGAGGAGGCATCATCGTGGTGATGATTCTATTATTGGCGAGTACATCTTGTCGCATCTCCCGATCTCGTGCTTCGCAGGTGCGTAGGTGGTTTTCAATGGTGGTCAAGTCATTGTACCAGACTGGGCGAAGGTGCGCATAGACAGTGCCAAAGTCATAGCCCTTGGCGATATAGTTTTCGAGAAGAGAGGAAAGGGGACGGTTTTCCAGAGTGTACGACGTGCCGAGGATGGTGTTGAGCTTCTCTAAAAGTTCATCGATACCAATGTCGGCACAGAGAACGTTAGCCAAAGAGGATGGTATGACGGATTTTCTACCAGTATAGAACCGTTGTTTGAGCACTGGAATGGGCGATTCTGCTTGGCCGGTCTCGGTGAAGGCGGAAAGACCCTGAAATGTGAGATGTTGGTATTAGTTCAGAAAGACGTGATAATATATGTTTACCTGTTGGAACCGATTAGGTGGAATAATATAATCTCCATAACGCTCGAACCACTGCAGCCTATCCATCATGAGTTTTCCTAGTCGTGATAGAATGAGGATCTGAGTATTTGGCAGTAATTCAACCACGTACGCTATTAGTACGCTGCAAGGGTCCTCCAGGAAATCGATGTGGTGTAGTGTCAAAGGCTCAAAGCTGTTGTCGCAAGAAAGCTGTAGCCCAGTGCCCCTCATCGTCGTGGAAGGAAGGAAAACAGTAGACGCTGAATCAAGCCAGCACCGTCGAAGCATCGTACAGCCCAAGGATGTGATCAAGCCTACCGCCAGTACCTTATTTCTTCTCATTGACTAATCCCACGACTATGCCTGCATTGCTCAAGCCTCATTCAGAGGAAAGAAATGAGATCCAACAACACCTTTATATCCGGTACACCCGCACCACATTCTCAGATGCTATAACTATTCGGCTTGGTTTTCCATTTTCTGCAAGGATGATCACGGCGCCAATTTCTGGGCACGCAGGGATCACCAACAGATGGGATAAGCGGGTGTATTCCTCTGACTAGGGTAACATGGATGAGCTGAAGGGCTGCCACATCCGCATCACCTACGCCCACAAATAGCATAATCCCGTCATTAAACACCTCCCAAAGCAGTATCCCATAGGAATATACATCCCTCTCTGGTTGGCTCACGTACTGCCTCGAAGGAGGCGGTGCCTCCGCCAGGGCTTCTGGCGCTCTGAAGTGAACTGTGCAGCATATGCAGCTCTCGACGTAGAAGATGAGAACATTGTCCACTTTAACATCTGGGTGAACGATTTCAATCTGATGCAACGCCTCCAGACCAGCTGCCATTTTGAGGCTAAACTTTGTCTTCAGCTCCCAAGGCATTCCTTCGCCGCCGTTGCTAGCTGATTCTCGCAGCAATGACCCTAGAGAACTGACAGGACGAGCAACAATAAGCCGCGGTAAAAGTGTCTCCTCGCCACTCTTCTGAAGACAGACGCCAAAGATCGAAAGGACATTTGGGTGCAACAAAAGATACGACATCACCCTAATCTCATCGAGGACCTCCCGAATGAGCGAGCTAAGAAGAAAAGTATCTTCATGTACGTTCTCGTGAGGTGCTTTGACCGCAACCAGGGTTGAAAGAACAGTATGGTTTTGGTCAGAATTCCGCCATGATACCGAAAGAGGTCCTGGTTTCCTGAATATATTTAGAGATCGTCATGAGCACTGGCGGCAAGATACGTTAAAAGAGATCTCACCCTGAGACTTCGCGGCGGACGGCATGCAAGCGTATTCATAACTTCATTTCTTCCTTGACTCGACCTCTCCGTGGCCCATACAGCCTGTTCCTATGTAACTTGAAGATCCGTAGGCCAGCCCGCGTCATGGTCTGCCACCAAGTCAAGTCGGTCAAGCCCGTCAATTTCTCTATTCGCACGAAAAAAAAATTATGTAAGCCCAACGCGGGAAAGACAGGCACAGGTAAACGCACAATAGCTTGGAGAGACGAACTCAGACACCTCCAATTTCGGTTTCATGGCAAGAAACCACCGCCTTTCACATCACCATAACACGTCCTGACTCCTAGCTCGCCCTCAGCGCCTTCTCAGCCTAGATTATCGAGCAGTCGCACAGACAACTGCGCCGACTTCAAAGGAGATACCAAGATTGGGAGCATGCTAAACCTTCTGTGAGAAAGATATAAAGCGCCTCAAAAAATTCTCACCTCGACGTCTCACTGTGAGGAAACACCAATACACAGCTTCACCGTCGTATCCATGGAACACTTCCCATATAAATTCTTGAATTCCGGGCGCCAAGTCCTAGTAATTCTTCCTAGCTATGTAATGACGGTAAGCCTCGACGCTATACCCTAAGAGATCGGGCCACTCACTCGAGTGTAGTGGCCGATGCCAGCATCAATCAAGACTAGAACATCACCCAACATCCTTCGATAAGAGCTTCTCAGATTTGGAGACCGTAATTGGAAACACGGAGCGAAAAATTCTGTAAAATATTCACGGAATGAAGTTGGCCAGAGAGCGTGAAAGGACAAGACGACATCACAGATGTGAAGCTCTCGAGATGACCGTCGTCGTCGAAAGAGAAAGGATCATCGGCTGCTTCGGTCCGACTTCCGGCTTCTTGGTCACGTCGGCTACTCTTACCACCACTACCATCCCGGAAATTTCCTGGTCAGCCTCGTACGCGGTATTGGGCTATTCTGATGCCATCCGAAGGAGGTAGGTTCCCAATCAATGTGTGCTCGTGGTGCTGGAATTCTGACGTAACGTTTTCTGATCCAGCTTTCTATTTTGTTTTCCTTGTGCTTTACCATTATTCGTGTTCTTGGATTAGAATTGAGCTGCAATACGATGCGCTTATGCCATTGCGAATCTAGAGAAATCTTCAAGGCTTTGTTCTGTGAGAAGACTGCATAGACGTGGCATTTCTACCATTTCCCACTTGCAACATTGGAAGGTCATCAGATTTAGCTACTCTTCCCAAGGCAACGCAGCGTTTTTCGGACAGCGGTGGGTGCAAGGAAATACTGTGTGTTTATTTTATCTTGGATTGGCCTGCCAGCCAACAGTATTGATATACACGCAGGTGACGGTAGCTTGCGCGTCGTACTGACGTATGCAGCTGGTATATCTGGAAACCTTGGTGTGTGCAATCCTCGGCTTGACGCTTCCACATAATAAACATCAGCTATGCAGGTCGTTTGGCCTGTGAATCGTGACTACTCATGCGAGACCGACCAAGTTCCCCGTCCGTGCTCGGCAAACCAAAGATGAACGTATTTCCTGTTCACGACAATTTTCGCTAGTTTCGCGCGTGCACCTTCTCCTATTCCTCAGCCAGTTTCCATGATCTAACTCTTGGGCGGTTTCACACTCATTTCGTTATCTCAGTTCCGCGGTAGAGCACATCTCAATCCCAGTTGCATATCGGTTCCCTGATAATTTCCGATTCCCTCGAGCCTCTGAGCTGGTATAAAAACATCAAATACTCTCTGCATAATTTCATTCAATAACCCACAAGTCTTTCGAATACTCCACACATTGACAATGTTCTCTCTCAAGCAATCCGTTATCATTGCATTGGCTTTGTCCACCGGCATGGTCAACGCACTCACTGAGGAAGGTATGTATTTCTGTTGGAGTGTTTTCTGCTACTGTACTCATAATAGCTCTAGCCACTTGGTACACTCCCAATAGCGGAATCGGGGCCTACGGTGCGCCGTTGCAGAACTCCGACCACATTGTCGCACTCTCCAGCGACCAGTACGGTGGAGAGGCACACTGCTGAAAGCATATCGGTGTTCACTGTACGTTTTACCCCTTAAATTTGGGCCGTGCGCTGACTGTGTAATTTTTTAGACAAGGGCAAGTTCGTAGACGCTACCATCGAGGATCTTTGCCCTGGTTGTGGTCATAATGTGATTGATCTTTCGTCGTCCGCACTCCAGAAGCTCGCTCCTCTCGATGATGGGCGTATTGGGATCACCTGGAACTAATCTTTCAATCCAGTTTAGCGTAATACTATGCAACTTTTGCTATCGGAAGATTTTTGAATTATGCATTGCTTGGGGTGATCATCTGGATGTCGGAGAAAGCCCTGGCACCAGGTCTTCTGTTTCCATGTGAAAATTGTTTTCTGATGGTGTTCTCTGCAGCTGCGACTGACGAGCTTTTCAAAATACATTGAATCGGATGAGAACCCCAGGGATTTGGTCTGGAAGGGACTTCTCGGGTCCTTGGAAGGACCGCCGTTGATTATCGATAAACGCCGCCCGTTCGCCCAGATGACTATACCGTGATCTATCGAAGCAGATTTGTACTGTTTTGTCTTGTGACTTCTCATAGGGATGAACCCAATGCAAGCATCTATTCAACGTTAGATTGGTGGAAGGACACACATTGACCTTTGCCCCTTTCGAGGTCGTAACTGACGCTTTGAACCTTATGGCAAAGATACAGTGCTTGTGAAAGAATTAAATCCTCGTGTTGAGGCCCGACGAACCCGAGTCACAGTTGCGAAACCATCAGACTGGAAGCAAGGGACGGGAATGCAGATTCTTGTTCGGCTCTTAGCCTTGATAACTTCATCGAAACCTCCGAAACTATAACTCATCGTGAATCCGGCTACTCATCTGTTTACAGCTACTGTATTGTTTGTCCTGACCAAGCGGAACGATCAATTGGTTCGATCCTATTACACCGTAGGTTCGAAAAGCTCCCCCAAAATCTATCCCTTCATTATTGTCTTCCGAAGGGACTTGTCCGTCATAATGTTGCGGCGTGTGATATAGGTCCAACGGTAGGTTGTTCTGATGATATTTCCAACTGGTCTAAATGAAGCATATGCGCCTTCTTGTGAAATTCTTCGTTCTATTAACGAACATAAACCTCGGCCACTGGCCGAAGCCAACTCGAAACCCTCGGTTCCTCTGAAGCTTTCCCTCTCCGTCGTTGCCGGACTATCGCATCGAAACCTCCTTGTAACGCAACGGTGTTAGCCTCTTGGAAGGCTCCTAGTCTGGCGTACAAACGTCGTCCAGCGCCCATCTGTGTTTCACCGCCCGGTACCCGCGTGTGCGTCTACTGATGCTTTTTTTCCGTGCAGAAAACTCAGGGATGAGGAACTACTGTGGTGCCGTGGACGTTCTTTTACCAGGTCTAGGGCATGGAATAGATACATACTAGCACTAGCATTACCACTAAAGCGCACTTGTACCTGGGCACCGAGCATACTATACTGTATGGATACAGTACCCTCTTGAGCTCATCAACAACATACAGATGTACGGAAAAAACTGGTGAGCGTATGGCAGCACGCACTCTTGGGACTTCCTGGATCTTCATGACGAATGTCGGGTTGGATGGGAGAAGAAAAACGTATAAAAGCCTCATCTCATAGAAGCCACCTTGTCGTTCACTCAAGTAAACTACACAGTCACTCGAACATTAACCCTTCAAAGATCATGTTCTCTCTCAAACAAGCGGTCTTTACCGTAATTTCACTTTGTGCTGCCACTGCCACTGCTCAGGCGTGGTACGGAACTGGTAAGAAATCAAGCTGGTGTTCGTTCAATCGCTGATTTGCCACCATTGTTGTAGCTACTTGGTATGAGCCTCAGGCCACCGGCAATCCTGGCGCTTGCGGTGCATATAGCCAGAACTCTGACTCGGTTGTGGCACTTCCTCCCAGCCTTTACGCCAATGGCGCTAATTGCTGGAAACACATTGGCGTTATCAGTATGTACTTTGATGCTGTTTTTGTTGGATATTTGGTCTGAACTAGCTCCAGACGCGGCCAACGGCAGATGGGTCGATGCAGTCGTAGTCGACTTGTGCCCTGACTGCGAGAGCAACCACATTGACCTCTCTGTGGGTGCCTTCGAGCAGCTTGACAACCTTGATACGGGTGTCATCGATGTTACTTGGTACTATGAGTGAACGCCAGGACGTCACCTCGGAGGTGATTAATAGATAATTTCCACTAGACTCGACTAGATGGGAACCAATTGAATGTAACGAGCGACTCTGTACCATGTACCATTTTTACGAGGCAATTCTGTCTGATATATCTTTGTTTCTCTGGAAGCTAGGATTGATTCATGAGGGTTATTTGCAAATTGTTCAACTGAAGTCGTCCATCAACTCCCGTCTTTCTAGTTTGTCCTCCTTTGTAACTGTCTACCAGTAGACCAAGTAGGTCACTTCCCCCTTGACGTCCCCATTTGAGGTTGTTAGAATCTGAGGTTTCTCAGTGGGTTACTAATAGCCTCTCTCACCGTTGTAATACTATGTAGCTTTTGCTACCGGGTTGTCTGTTGAGCAAAGATGTTTTTAATTTTCTCCCTTCTAGTGACGGGGTACTAGCCCCCAGCCTAACGGACCAATGGGCCCGACTTTGTCGGCTGCCGGAGGTCGAGTACGATGTACACGTTCTATATTTTTAATTATGCATTGATGGGATGATCAACGAATACTCGATATTTGAAGTCGACAAATACTCTCGGGATATAGGACCGATGGAGGCTTCTAATATTTCCAGCCCACAGTGATAATTTTATGACAGTAGTAACGAATAATCTGAATAGTACGTGACCAACTCGAGCAGGGCCGGAAACAGGAACACTACGTTAAACGGCCTTTGCATCGGTGTCTTTAGAACTAGTGTGGTCCCAATCGGGGCTTGACTTTGATGGCATATCAACGACTTGATGTGTATCGGTATCGATAGTAATGACCAGGTTAGGCTAGTGAAACTGAAGTTAGTGCCATCATTCTCAAGGCGGGGTTGGGACGTACATCTTGAGCATCCTGTATGCGAGGCGTTAAACTCGAAGCATGTAGAATGGTAACCATATAATCTACGTACACGCCTCATGTTTGTGGATCTTAATTGGATGTTCGTCGGAGGAACTGTTGGACCAGACTTGGACGACGTATAGACTTCTGATCCAGACTCGGATGGCCGTTGGTTGAGGCTCGACAGCACAGAGTTAGTGTACACTTCCGGAGGTATGTCAGCCAATCGCCTTATTCTAAAGGTACAGGCACACACACACATTTTGGCTATTATCAAAGTCGTGGAGTTCTATCATCAGTCTGCATAACCAAGGATGAAAGTGCGTACAATGAGAAAACTGAACAATATATGGACTCCAGTGTTAGGCTAACGGTTATGGTTAATTAGCAAGGTTCGGTGATTGCGATCGAATAATACGTACCGATGCGATGAATAGGATGAACTCCATCAATGCAGACAATGCAGTAAACAGGCCATTGGCGATGGTCACTGGAATATTGGGGTCAGAACAACTGGAAGGTATGGACGAGGAGTAAACCATACACCGAACCAATTTATTCACCAGCATTTCTGTCCGACGGAAGCCACCGAAATGTTTACGAAGCTACATGCGGCGGAATTTTGTCAGGAAAGAGACGGGAGGAGTGAACCAGCGAATTACATGATGGGTCAGGATCAGTGCTGTCATGACATCGACGAAAGCGCTAGAAACAAGCCACGGGTAGATGATGGGATCTAGTCTGTGGAACTCAGCCATCGATGTGACCATTGCTAGAAAATGTTCGTGAGCCATTGGAATTGTTAGAGATCTTCAGGATTACTCAAGCCAATGACCGTTCCAAGGGTGCACACTGCGGAGAAAATTATGACGTGAGGGAAGTCCACCGTAAATGAAGCAGATAAAGGTCTCACGTCCACATGTTATCGAAGAGGCTGCTACCAATGCTCCGAGCCATACCTAGATATGTATTCAGCCCAAACACCGTCGCACACGATGTCTTGAGGCGGCATACCTTTCCTGTAAGAATCTTGACCCGCCTAGCAAAGAACAGCTGGCAAGCAGTAGCTATGATAGCCTGTAACAAAGGACTTCGTGTCAGATGTGTTTGACAGATGGTAAAATTATACGAACGATGCACATGGGGTCTAGAATGTGACGAGATAATTTATATGCTGAGCGAAAGGTTAGACTGCCACAATTTCTCACCCATTATGAAGACTATTTTCACATAAATAATAGGCAGTAGCATATAATGAGAACGACTCACGCCAATTCGTAACGCCAAAGGCTGCTATGTTGCCTAAACAAACGCCATTCTGTCAAAAGATGTCATAGCGAAATATGCAAGAGCACGCACCAAAGTTGTTAACGACGAGATCATACTTCCGAAAAATCAGCGATTCTGTCAATACCCGGGATATCTGGAATCCCTTACGATCCACCAAATTGCGAATATGGTACTGAACACGTCGAAGTTAGTAATATGCAGCATGTGTAACAGAGAGTGACTAACCTGATGCTGTCCATTATGAACAGAAAGTACACCTTTGTATAGGCGTACCGTCAGAACGGCGAAAATTAGGATCATACAGATACGCACAAAGCATCTCATCCAAGTTGGATCGCTGGAATGACAACTTGTTGTTAGGAGGCGAAACAAGCAGGGAAATCGCATTGTACGAACCTTCGGAATCGCGTCGAGTAATAATATACCTAAGAAGAGTATCCCTCGTGACTGCATTAGATGACAGCGAAAGATATCTCACATACCTGAGTGACCATAGACCCATAGAGCTGTGTTCGAAGCTTTGGTGAGAACGCGCTACGTGGAACAAGCGCCAGATCAACGAACCATGCAGCTCACGAAAACCCCGACCTAGGCGAGCCTACGTGTTAATGAGTGTACATTGAAAATTGTATGTTACAACTGACTAGAGCGGGCCCGTGAGCTGTAAGAACCCATAAGCAACATATTCTGCTAATGAACAAAAACTTACAGATAGCGATCGCACTCGTCATAGCAGTTCCAGTGGAAAATTCAGAAGCAGATCAGAGAGGGAAGAGAAGGATGCAAGTCGTATGTGCGTCAAGAGAACTTGAACAGGGTCATGCACGTCTTTTTAGACTTGAAATTCCGATGATATCCGCCTGAATCCTAGACAGGGCGAATATTGTGGCGGTAACGGGGATCAGAAGAATGCATCGCAGTGGCAGGGCTATAACTGGTTATAACGAATCTAATATTCTTAAGCGATCGATGACACATGGTTCATCCTGACCTTTGGAGATCCGGGAATACATCTCAGCCGCAGATGATGAAGTCACAACTATCGTCTCTCTGCTTGCCAATGATTACCGCCCTCCACACTGAAAGACCAAGTTCCACGGTTTGAACTGAGATACATCTGCAAATGTACACATCGCCAAGGATCGTGTGGTGAAAGACAAATGGCTCGAGGTTTGATCCTTGACTTCGAACGCAAAATCAATGATGGTGAATGGGGTGGCCGTTCATCTCGGGCTATGGATTCTTCGCGCGGACAACATGAAACAAAGGCAAGGGACGACATATGCTTTAGGACAAATTTGACCCTTCCGATTGAGATACATGAACACTCAAGCTTAAGGTAGACGTAATCAGAAGCCTGTGATCCCAAGCTCCTCAGCAATGATGGCCGCCGCCTTCTCGCCAATCGTCAGGGCAACGGAATAAGTATTCTGAAATGGCCTGCTATGAGTATGGATCGGGATATTAGAGATAGTCGAAACATACGGAGCTGACGTTCGCTGGGGCAATGGAACAATCTGAAAGGTTAATGAGCTGCCTCTTCCTCGGCGTGACAACGGTGAAGTACATACCTGCGACTTTGAGACCTTGGGTACCGTATACGTTCAGCTTGTTGTCGACAACGCCCCCATCCTCTCGCGGTTTCATAGCACACGTACCCATAGAGTGGAACGTTGTGCCGGCTAGCAACACTCTTCAGTCGATAGAAGTTATCAGAGATTCTGGGGACCGTACAAGTTTTTCGTATCCATGTTTCGAGGGCTTTCTCGTCATCCTCATTATACTCCAGTTTTGGCGCGTCAAGCGGAACTGGCTCCTTGCTTTCGGATAGACTTGCCTTACTGCCTGTGGGAAAGGTAGGGTGAAGTGGGGCATACTCTCCTCTGAACGACGGAGCACGACGCGCCAGTTCTCGAGTGTATTTGTAGAAGAATTTCAAAGCCTGCACGTCAGCGATGCTGCAACAATTAATTCAGTAAGAAGTGATAGCAACAAGATAGATCAAAGAACATACTCTTCGAAAAAACCGGATTTGAAATCGACTGGGGCACTAGCATCATCCGCTGATGTGACATGGACGCTGCCGCGAGCAAGTGGGTATGCCTGGTGTAGTTGCACAGTGTGAACTAAACGATATTGGAAACGTAACGAAAGAGCTTACATGGTAGCCGACCATTGCGAAGTAGCTCTGAGGTTCAACCAACGCCGAATTTCCCAAGTGGCTGCTCGCATTTTAGTACGAACACGAACGATCAAGACCCCAACTCACAATCCCATGAAGACCATCAAAAAAGGAACCTTGTCCGGGGCATTGGCCAAGTACTCGTTGTACCGCTTGAGATATTCAGGTCCCATGGACGCAGCTTCATGAGGAAACGGACGGAACTTGATGCCAACATCAACGCCGCTATGAAGGCCGTTCAGTGGAGGTCGATGGTTCTGTAGCTTGGTAACCTACTTCGAAGCCAAAGGCCCTGTGCGAGTCTTCTCCCATTCCTCATTGGCGGCTGAAGAAATGCAATGTTCAATGGGGGAGCACACACTAAAGGAAACCAGAGACCCTACCTGCCATAGCCTCAGGCTCGTTCCTATTTATTGGGTCAAGCGTCTGAGCCTCGGGATCTGCAACGTAAGTCGCAAATACCGAATTGTGATCTTAAACAAGGACATAAGCCACAGAGCAGGACAAGAATATGGAACCTACCCTGATAATTCTCTCCAACTCCGGGTAAGTCGACAAAAGTCTCGATGTTATTCTTCTTGAGCACCTCAGACGATCCAATACCCGAACGTTCAAGAATACCCGGTGAGCTAAACGTCCCAGACGATAACAACACCATGCGCTTTGCACGAACGACATGGTTGTTTTTGTCAGCGTTCGGCAAGAATCGTTGGTTCCATTGATACTCGACACCGACAGCACGCGTCCCTCTTTAGATACAATTGAGGTTATTGAGGAGAAGACCACCGATACACACGAAGAGAAGACGTACTCGAAAATAACGCAATTTACGTATACGTAGGTCGCGATGTGCAGATTCTTATTGTCGGACTGATTGTAGAGGAAGTTGTGCGCAACATCAGACCGCCTAAGACTCAATGAATATTAATCCCCATTGAACATTAAAGATCGCTTACTTCCCATCTCCAATCCACCTTGGGGAGTTCGCCGATAGGTTAACTTGTGTACTTACAGGGTTAGAACGAACTCACTTTTGGAGTCTCTGCAGAAGGCATGATGGTTCATAGGGTAGTTGAACTGAAAGACGGCGAAGAACGTACGACAAATTTGTTGATAGTTTTGAAGTCATTAGTATCGTCGTCGTCAGTCCCTGCTCTTTCTTTATCGTACTGCCTTGCCATATCTAAGTACTCCTTGGCGTACGGCTGATACCAACCGCCATAGCCGACTTTGATAGGACCCTCGTAACCATGCGTAGGATCATCAGGCTTGATCTCGTATGTCTCTGTCTGCAACCGAATCTCTTAAACTATTGAACCCCTTTCATCGACTAAATCAGAACCATACCTTCTTCATCAAGGGAAACAAATCGACAAAGCCCCACCCTGGATTCTGTATCAGAGCTATCAGACTAAGATGGATAATATCATTATAGATAGAACTTTACGTTGTATATTTCCTCCCAGTCGTCGTAGTCCGAAGGAAAACTCCGATTATACATCGTGTCTACACAAGAATTAGCAAACGCCAACGGCAAACAGCAAGACTCACAGTTCGTGGCAGACCCTCCACCGAGACATTGGCCAGTAGGAACTACAAGCAGGCGGTTGCCTAGAGCGTCTCCCCCATTCTCCATATGAAAGCGCATAGTGCTTGTCTCGGGAAGAAGATGCTGAGAGTTCCTGCCCGGCTGAACATGGTCCAGCCTTATCGTACTAAACTCAGACTGCACTCACCGGAGACGATCAGAGTACCTACATATTTAGTGTATGAGGGCCGCATTCCAAAACGAGGATCCTTAAATTAGGATCTGTGGCAGCAAGACGACCAGCGACAACGCCTCCAGAGGTTCCGCCTGCGCGTCAAATCAATCTGAATCGTCGCCTAGAGGGAAAAATACACGCAAAAGTCATACCTCCACTAATTATGATGTCATACTCATCGTCAATTGTAGGAGGAATGCCTTTGAGGGTAGTGTGTGGGTCCATGGGAAAAGGCGGGACAATTTCTTGAGCTCGACTCTATTTATTGAAACGTCGCTTTGTTGGGATTTGCAACTTCAAGCCTATGCCAGAAGATTCCCGAAGCTTCGGCTTACTCATTTGTCATGATACTTAGATATATTTAGTTACTTTTGGTAGAATATTCTAGATACTTTGTGTAGTATATAAGGAGCTCATTAGGAGCTCTAGTAGCTAACAATTCAGTATTATACCTACTGCAAGCCTCCCACTGCAATAATTCCAACAGGTTATGGGCCCCGAGCTCCAGTAGAAGTCTCATCTTCCACACGCATTCTCTTTCGGACCACCCGAGCCGGCTTTCTAGCCACACGTCAATCACCATCAGTCCTCTTTAGGCAGGTGTAATTAAAAGTCCTCTCTAGGCCACTGTAATTCCTCTCTAGGTTGGTGCTCGAAGTCCTTTCTAGGCCGTCGTAAGTCCTCTCTAGGTAGACGAAGTTGTTAAAAGTCGTTTCTACGCCGCCGTAAATCGTTTCTACGTAGGTGAAATCATTGTATTAGTCGCTGTAAACCCTTTCTAGGTTAGCACCCCGTTCCCGAAGTCCTTTTTAGGCACCGTATACTCGCCTTTTCAGGCACATTACATACTCTCGTTACATACCACTTTGATACCTCCAGTTATGGAAGACCGGAGTAGCACCCGATTTGATCTCCTTAGTGAGGAGAATTACTTCACATGGAAGTACCGCATGGAAATGCACTTAATTCGGAAGGATTTGTGGGGAATAGTTTCAGGTACAGAACCCCGCCCCGCAAGTGGAACAAGGACACAGACTGTCTGGGACAAGCGCGCGAGGCTTGCCGCTGCCGAGATCATTCTGCATGTGTCTGATTCCGTGTTACCGCTAACTCGGAAGACCACGGACCCTGCCCGAATGTGGCAAATTCTGAAGGAATATTATGAATCCTCAGGATGGGCCAATCGTATGACCATTCTTCGTCAATTTGTTTCTCTCAGAATGGAAGAGGGAGCATCTGTACAGGAGCACATCAATAATTTCAATGAACTTGACCAGTCACTCAAAGACATTGGAATCACATTGATAGATATGCTTAGGATGACTATTCTATTGGCATCCTTACCCCCCACCTACGAGAACATCGTTACCGCCATCGAATCTTACATCGAGGCCAATACTGATCCCAGCGATCCGACGCGAGGTCCAGACTTCGATTATGTCACTCGTCGATTGCTAAATGAAGAGCGCCGCCGGAAACTAAATTCACCAGAATTTGAAATGGCGTTAGCCGCACGATCAATCAAGGGCCGACCTCCCGATCCGGCTAATATCATTTGCTACGGTTGTGGGGCAGAAAGGCCACTACAGAAACAAGTGCCCAAATATTGCTCAAGGGGAGAAGATCCAACAAGAGCAAATGTGCTGCTGAATAATGATGATGAAGAAGATTATGCATTTTAGTAACTTGAAGTGAGGGGGGAGTGTTCGGGATTTGCAACTTCAAGCCTATGCCAGAAGATTCCCCGAAGCTTCGGCTTACTCATTGTCAGATACTTAGATATATTAGTTACTTTTGGTAGAATATTCTAGATACTTTGTGTAGTATTATAAGGAGCTCAATTAGGAGCTCTAGTAGCTAACAATTCAGTATTATACCTACTGCAAGCCTCCACTGCAATAATTCCAACACGCT
>NW_026848794.1:0-17054 GCF_030435595.1 Desarmillaria tabescens | reverse complement strand
GTGGTCGTCAGCTTTGCTTCGGGAATTCCGGGAGGTGTTTATTGCGGACTGCACTAGATTGGGACGAGTTTGCCGTATACAAAATAGAATTGAGTAGACCTGATGACGAAAAAAGGATGCCCGCAAAAAATGTCGCTCCCGGAGGAACATATACTCCTCACTAAAGAGAGCCACCTAACATGGTTATGGAAATACGCAGATAGCGTACACCGCGGGATAACTGAGAGACATCAACTGCGCATGAAAATTGATAGATCAGATGGACCAACAATAGCATGAGGTTTGCTACAGCCTTGGATTGCCGCTCGTCTTCATCATCTGCTGCGGTCAAGTCTTGCCATCTACGATTTCGTTGTGTCATGAAGTGAATACCCTCATCAAGCACGATGAACCCCCCATGACCAGAGCAATCAGGCCATATATATAACCATAACGGCAAGAGCAATCCAGAGCCAGAGATACTCGAGAGCTATTCGCTCAACACTATATTCATCTCGAATCCAGCACCCTACATATGGAAATGAGCCGGGGTGAAGGACTAAAGAATAAAGCGCACAAATCCTGTATTCCCATAGTAGTTTCCCGGATGCGTAGCAGAGCTTAAGCCAACGTTCAAGGCGATGAAGATCCAAATGAGGGAGATGATGAAACGGACAACAAGGGAGGCACCCGCCACCGCATCACAAGGACATTGAATGTATGAATTGCGAGGGCTTACTAGCAGTGTTAGACCGCATGCCCGATGAAAATAAAAACACGTACAAGGGACCTATAGATAATGTATCAGTCTACATTCATGATAGGAACTTGAGATGCCTGCGTGAGAGCAACTGTAACGTCACCCATCTGCTTCAAGATGCCTTGCGCTTTGCACAAGGGGCCTTCAGTGACCTCCTGGAACAGAACAGTCTGCAAAAGCGCATAGAGATATGATTGGCATTCTTACAGCGTCTATGATCCATTGTATATTCAAAAGTCCGCCTATGGGGGAATCAAAAGGTGCCGACGAAGGTGATAGAAAAGCAGCTACGCACCAAGCGCCTGGACAAGCTCTGCGCACATAAGGCTTATAAAATAAACTGAGTTGCTCGCATCCCAATCATCAACATCCATGGAGTGCTTCCTTAGTACGCGCGGCGCCTGGAAACGCCGAAACAGTTTGAATCCGACATAGACAAGCAGAGTCGCAACCGAAAGGGCAGATAAACTACGACATGTTCAATGAGTGACAAGAAAAGCCGAGAGGAAACTCACCTAGCTGCCTCTAATGAGAAAGATACCCAGTCGCTCTCCAAAATCGAACGTGATATTCGAGGTCATTTCGTAAACTGGGTTCTTGATGAAACTTCTGAACCTTTTAACGGGAGCATCCTGCTGCCGAGATAAATATAACGGCCAATAAATGACATCAAGATATCCTCGCATTCATGGGGAGGACGATAAGGGAGGGCAGTGCAGTTCCTTGATTCCCGTGACCGTATATCACGAAAGACCCTACAAGATATGTCAAAGCCAGGGTCCAACAGCCCCCACTGCTGTCGCATTGGCTGAGGTGAGCTACTGATATGCATCCAAGGCGATGTAAAGGTCCTTCCGGATCCTACAATGAAGGAAAAGGTACCGATGGTGGTGGTAATTAAAAGAAAGAAATGAATGGTAGCCGAGCGCCATTCCGATCGGGACTTTTACCTGCACCGCATTTCAGGCAGCAATTCACCATTGCATAGGTCCTCAGGTCGCTTCATTGGGAGTTTCTTCATCACACAGCTACCTTATATCACGAGTAATGCATCCAGAGAAATTTTACGAGAATCCAGAGTGAAATCCCGGAGTTGCGAAGCAGGACGTGTTCAAAACTACGCAACAAATGTAAATCTGATAAAAGCCATATTTAAATAAAATATCCCTTCCATACGGGCCGCAAGCGACACAAGAAAGTCCACGCGATCTAGGTGAAAGGTATCCTTCTCCCTTCGCTCAGTTCAAGATCCATCCTTGGAGAGGAAGAGAATGAACCTCAAATATCAACGTGCGAGGTGAAAACTTTCGATAAGGTTCGTTCCCGGTTGGCGGGCTTATATACACGGTTCAAACTCCGATTCGGAATTTCCCGTAGCAATACAAAATGATCTGAGTTCCAAAATTTTTCTTTACAGTCTTACTCGTTGCGCCCTCATCCTGTTATGATATCCTTCGTTGATTTTGTGGCTCGTGGGTGCTAGACGAGAAGAGCATCCTTATAGCCCGGAACTGGGCAATCCACTTGTGCTTTTATCGTGCACTTTCTTTGGTTAATCAGTTCTGGGTACATTCTGTCTCGACATCATCGTCATTATTGTTGTACATATTCGAAAGCAATACTATCTGTTACTCTTTCTTTGTTTTCGTTGTTGTGATGTGTGTTGGCTCATGACACTTCAGTCTACTTGTTGCCGGCGAAACACTGGCGCTGAGGCTGGTTTTTTTTTCTGAAAATATTTTCTAGGAAAGTGTTGATTTGACCGCTACTTAGATATCGACTGCATGGAATCCTTGTCTTTCTATGACGCAAAGTTCTGACCTCTGGCGCGGAGAGCCACTGCGGTCGCTGCTTCGCCAGATCGCCCATGACAGGACATGGTTTCCTTTAAGATCCCAGCTTCACAGCTCTGGATTGATTACTGCCAGAACGAGAACCTCTTTTGTTGAAAGGAACCTACATTTTGGATGAATTCTCGGCATATGTGGATGGCGAACTCGGTAACTAATTCGAGGAGGGAGTGACTAGTATTGCGCTCACGTGGTCACCATCTCGGTACCGTGACAGTCAGAGTAACACTGACTGAGACCTCATTAGTAACGGGAACAACTTGAACTCTTACCCCACCATCTACACACTACTTATGAACAATAGCTCTGCATATTCATCCGACATGCGCTGATCTGCGCGTATCAAAGAGAAACCGACTGCTAGAGATGATGCAAACGCGTCGACGTCAGCCCCTCAGGCCCGCCCTAGGAAGACGCGAAAGCTCATGAGTCCCACTGCAGTAGAAGAGTCTGTAGCTATATCCAAAACAAGACGAGGTCGTCGAGCTAAGTTTTTCAAATCTCAACTTGCCGATGTGCCATTCGAAATCTATCTCGAGGTGCCCTTCTTCACGTCCCCTAGTTGAGGCGTGCGTTCTCACATAAGTATCGTCGGCAGATATTTTCTTATTTGGACCCTGTGGACCTCTTGCGACTGGCTAGAACCACAAAACATTTTAGTGGCTTCCTGATGAGTCGTTCTGTGCTTTCTCTCTGGAAGAGGGCACGCTCCTATGTGACGCCGTTGCCGGACATGGGTCCGTTGACGAGCGAGCCCGCAATTATAGACTTCATGTTCGAAAAGGGTTGCAATGTGAGTGTCTTGTGATGAAAATCTTCGTAATTGACGATTTTTTGTAGTACTGTGCTTCGGACGAAAACTCGGGCGTGATGACAATGACAACAACGAGAGCTTGCAGAAAATGCATACTTCGACTGTAAGTTTAATCATGTTCGTACTGATATACCTACTGACCACATTTAACTTACGTAGCCATGTCTCCGAATCTGAGCTATCGGCGAACAGCAAAACATCTGGGCTTATCGAATTCATAAAGGCCCAGTACTCCGTTTATTTTATCGAACCTAGACTAGTACTGAGAAAAGGTGCGTTCTTTGGCGTGCGAGCTGTGAATGTCTCCAAGATTTACTTGGTACAAAGGTGAAAAACACCGTACATACTTTCTGCCCACAATGGAGCGTCTCGGTCAAGAATACGATGCCTTGAACGGGGATCAGCCTGCTATCTCTGTTTGGATGAGGGGAAAGTGTGCAGAGTTCAATTCATATCGACGGGTACGCGTCTCCGGCAGTCTACCGTTCTGAAGCCAATATTGTGTTATTTTAGTTGATGGCGGAAGCAGGAATCTGGTGGAACAAGCAAGAATTAAAGGCGAAGGACAATTTAGTGGGTGGAATCGTCTTGGCTGAGTAATATGGATCCGTGAATGAGTTAGGGGTTCGACTCGACTGAATGGTCTTTGGGTTTAAGGGGTGAATCGAAGGCTCGTCACCCTTGGGGCTGGGGTGAAGAGCTCGGCCCTAATACACATCACATCAACATTGCAGTGACCATAAATTAAAGTCAAGAAGTCGGATGAGGAGTTGACGGAGAAAGGTTCGTGGCCGCATATAAATATCACTTTACTGACTGACGTATTGATAAACGCAGCATGGGCAAGGAATGGAAGCTGTGCCTTGTCGGTATCCTTCAAAGTCAACAAAGATAAACGCTTGCTATCCGGTCGATTCAACGGAGTTCGAAACATACGGTCAAACGCCCTTAAATGCCATCGCAATCCTCATCAACGTCGTTTTGCTCCTGAACTACGTATCCCTTGCAGCGATGAGGACTGCAAGCGAATTTTGGATGCTACTCCTCTGGATCAGGCGCTCACGTGAAGACACTTTCTCCCCTGGGGGCTTAATCGACTGGCAGAAATCGTCGATGAATGGCGCGCGGCAAAAAAGGTTGAGTGTCTGGAAATGCTGCGTCAGGCCACTGACACAGAGGCTGATGAAGAAGATCTCTACCTGGCGACGACGGTGTTCCAGTGTCTCGCCTGCAAACAGCCTCTAATGTACCCCAAGGTCTTAGTACATCAGTGCGGACAGCTGTCGAGACGACGTTTCTCTTGTCCTCAAAACAGCGATGAATTACCATGGCTTCAATCTCAAAAACTATTCAGGTTCTATAAGGGAGCCTCTGACGTTGCCCGGGCGATCGTTATTGCATGCGATCTTGACCCCAAAGTAGTCACTTATGTGCATATGAATACTCTGCACCCTTTACTCGAATGCCTGGGTCGCCATGATTTCGGACGATTGGTACTGCGATGGCAACAGGGGGTATGTGTATCATCTTATATACATACGATTCTCAAACTATTTCATAGCTCGTACACGCGTCAAACCACAGTACAACGCCGCAGTTTGCATTACTTGAAGGCAAAGACAAGAGTGAAGCCGAATATATCGAAGGCATGAAAGGCAAAGGATGGCAAGATATATACAATGAAGGTTTTAATCGCTTCCGCTGTTCAGACTGCAGTGAGATCTGTGAGGCGTCTATGTTAGGACATCACCTCGCCAATTGGTAACTCCTTTCCTGCTGTGTTGGTGACCGAGCTGACTTGGGATCCTGAAGTCATCCTAGTTTTACAGTGGAGGAGTTCGCGCAGAAAATTTCTTATGTCACAGACGACCCTCTTCCGGATGCTTTTATCAGTCTGTCAGGCAAGAGGCGTCGTGTGCGCCCGCACGAATAACTTACTGGCATCTGCTATATCATTTCATTGATTTCACTTACCCTCTTATACATGAGAACACAAATAGAGTGGTCTTCTAAGGAGAGTGAATGATACCATAAATTGTTTTCGAGATGCTACGCTATAGCTACCTTCCCACCTGGTGCAGGCCATAGTTGGTCTCTGAAGTACCAAGGGGTGTCGTAGTACATTTTCTTCTCAATTGTGAGATACTCTACTACACGTCGCGGTTTCGCAGGCACCACTGTACCGCCGATCGGGGAGGCCGCCGCTCCATCTGCTGGTGCGTGTACCGCCAGACCTTTTTGATTATATATTTCAAGACTCTGGAAAGATGAGCGGGTGCGAACTTAAGAGAAGATGTCTCTGACCTGCTCGGTCTCGAACCTCAAAAGAGCTTGTACGACCAGTCGGTTCCCAAAAGTGGGCGGTGTTGCTCCCAAGTGGCCTTCTGTACAGCGTATGGATATGATCTTGGTAGGAGCCAGTTCCTTGTGGAAACGCCAGATGTACGTGAGTTTGGGGTCGGCTTTGTTCATGCGCGACATAATGTCGTCGCGATATTTGACATTCGAAAGTTGCTTGACTCGCTTGACGTCCCGCCCTGTAGAAAGTGAGCGCATTGTTTCAGGCCCCCAAACGAGACGACGCACTTGGCAATTGCGACATTGAGATCCTTGTACGTTTGCAATGCATCTGACGAAGGGGGCTGACCCATTCGTCTGGAGCAATCGAAGTGCATTTGAGGGATTTCAGCGGCCAGGAGATGTATTTTTCAAAAAAGTTCTTTGCGGTAAGATCCTTGCCTGGGAAGCTGTCGTAGGCAGCTAGTTGCCACATGCTTGACCTTGATCAATTTGCATCGAAATTGAGGATATAAGGCACTCACCAAATCGCGTTTTTGACCTTGTTCTCCACATTACTAAACCATTGTCTTGCCGCGTCTAGTGGGCTCGTCCTGTATTCTGGCCGCCATGGTGCAAAGCGGTATGGTATCATGACATCTTTGCTTGTGCGAACCGACGTGAGCCAGGAAGGGAAGCCGCAGAAATGAAGATGCCTACCGAGAGTTGGGGCGTCGAGCGCCCACGGATCAAACTGGGGATTCATGGCAGAGAAAACGCGCAGCTTCTCGAGTTCGTTGATGGCAGCTTCCTGGTTGTTCTGCTGTTCTTTGGCTTTTGCTTCATAGTCCTTCTGGGCTTGTTTTATGGAGGCCTTGCGCTTTTTTGCAACAGAGGTGCGGATAATTGTCCGGTATTGGGTATGTGGCAAGGATACTGGAGAAATACGCGTCCATGCTCGGTAGGAGAGGCAGGAACTGTGTCCTATTCGCTGTAAGTTCATCGTAAGTGAAGGAAGGAAGTAAGGGCGTTGCCGGGTCTCGGCATTTGTCACTTCCTTTTCCGTAAGTACTTATTCTTCAAAAAAATCAAACAAAAAAAGATCAATCAGGGCGCATATAATCAGTTCTTTTCAACATATCCCGAGCAAAAAAAAGGACGCTTCGTTGTTTTTGAATGTTGTCCAAAATTGAGTGCTGCGCTTTACGCCAACTTTACG
Source organism: Desarmillaria tabescens (assembly GCF_030435595.1). Taxonomy (NCBI): domain Eukaryota; kingdom Fungi; phylum Basidiomycota; class Agaricomycetes; order Agaricales; family Physalacriaceae; genus Desarmillaria; species Desarmillaria tabescens. Next base: position 10,155 of record NW_026848794.1, on the reverse strand, counting down.
CCACGCTGCTTACTCAGCAGTCGCTTCGGCAGAGCCGGACAACCGGACGGCATCTTAGAAGTTTCTAGTGGACAGCATCGTCAAAGCTTTGTTTCTAACCACCATCTCGTTTCTCATTCATCATGCCTGTAAGTTTTTAGTTTCCCTTTCCCCTCCTTCACCGTTCTCAGAATGTGCATTTTCTCTAGCGTCAATCACGTCCCCGCGCTTCCGGCCCCGCCCGAGCTACACCAGCCCCAGCTCAGACCAGAAGTGCCCATACCGCGGCAGCCCCTGCATCTGCTTTTGCTTCTCCCTCCCCTGCTAGGGCACCAGCACCACCTGCAAATGTACCTCATGCACCGACGGCGGCAGCAGCACCCTCCAAGGAGCCAGGATTGATGGCCCAAATGGCGGCGACGGCTGGCTCAGTAGCCGTTGGTTCGACTATTGGTCATGGTCTCTCTAACATGCTTTTCGGCGGAGGAGGAAGCGCTGCTGCTGCCGAAGCCCCCGCGCAGGCTCCGGCTCCTGTCCAGCAACAACAAGCAGGCGGATTGAGCTGTGAAGCGCAAGCGAAAGGTACGTGCGTCATCTCTGTGATGGGATGAATCTGATTGGCCCTTGAAAAGATTTTACCAAGTGTCTGGATAAGGCTGATCTCCCATCATGCACATGGTATCTCGAGCAATTGAAAGCGGTTAGTTCTCCCCCTTCATTACACCTGATATCTAGGCTGATATACTGTCTCCGAAGTGCCAAGCTGCCGCTGCTCCTTATTAAATGCTGCCTGGTCGCGCCTAAATCTTAATACCTAGATCCATGCGACAGAATGCTCAAGAAGAACCGCATGATATTCAATCCTGAATTCTTTTTACCTTCATAACAAGCCCGTCGTGTGTATATCAAATAAAAAGTTGATTAGCTATTCGTCATCGGTCTGCCGCACTCTTTTGAGGTATTGCGTATTTGAAGATTATGTCAGTGCTCTTCCTTAATGGGTAAAGTATACAATACGACAATTAATCACTTCAAGAACACGTACATGACTTTATTGAAACAACAAGAATATCAGTCGGTGAATGTATGATACAAGGTGATGATGCTATACTACATGTGTGCACTCAACAAAAAAATTTGGTGTATATAACGTCATGTTTCTCTCAGGATACCGCCCAACGACTGATTAAGTACTTCCCCAAGTCCAAACATCTCCATAGTAGGCGTCTTCGATCTAACGGCCGAATTTAGAGCGGTCTCAATCATCTCCAACAAATGACTATCCAACGCATTCAACGCGTCAGTGTTATGCCAGAGCCGTGGCGGAGTCCAAGGAATCAAACGTCCAGGAAACCTTCGATTCCGAACATTCCAAGGGTGTACTGATTTACAGAACAAAACGCTGTACAGAAAGCTGCAGCAGTAGCATGTTTGATGATGCAACGGAAGGGCGACAAACTTATTCGACTCCTGGGAGAATTTCAACAAGGACTCATAGAAAGGAACATTAGTATAGCCTGACCTTGAAACCATACATGTTATCCTGGTCAAGATACAGCCACATAGTTTCGGCGAGGTAGTCCATAAGCAGCGCCTCCGAATGCACACTTCCAATAAAATTCTGGCGCTTAGCACCGGGACGCGGAAACAGCTTTTCAACAGCTTCATGTATGTCTTGTAGCTGTTCATCGCTCCACGCTCGGGGTTTCGCCTCCATTGTCCGAGGATCATAGTCCTCTTGTTCCAAGAGAAATTCAATGGTCTTCGTGGGAGAGTACATCTGCAGAGGTTTCGCTGGTGTCGCATCAGGTGTTGGCTGGTAAGAATACACGATACGGAGTGTTGGGAGGCCTTCTTCCTCAGCGCGCTCCGCCACAGTAGAAGCGAGGGTATCCAGCGATTCAAACCAAGCGAGCAGCGTCTGCAGATAACGTAGAAGGTGCTCCCCTGGTAGTTCCCCGTCCCTCCTCTCGTCATCTAAAGCGCTCCTTCAAAAGAGGCACCTCAAAACAGAAGAAAATAAGCCTTACTTACCGATGGTCTTATGTGCAGGGTCGGTGTCAGGTTCGAATCTCTCATTATCCATCTGACCCTTGCAGGATATCAGATGCGAAGCAAGCGACGGTGCTTTTAATATTCTTTGAATTCCTCCGCAGTCAAGAAGTTCTGTAAGAACATGCGTGTTCTCGATCAGGGTGTCCAGTTCAGAGCCGGCGGTGCGGTCGGCATCGAACCTCAGGGCGCTGTCGATGATGGCCTCGAGGATATCGCACAAAATGGAGAACCACTCTCCTGCTGTTTCTAGCGTTAGGGCATATTCATCCCGCCCTTCGAAAACATTCTCGTCCCTCCCAATGTCCTTTGATTGCAATAGTTTTGCGAGAAGACTCGTCCTCAAGACGGCCTCCCAGCCGTCAGTCTCCCCAAGGATGTACATCTCGTCGTCAGGTTGTGGCTCCCACGCGCGAAGGAAATCCACAAAGCTGCTGTAGATGTAGTGGTTGAATGGAATCACAGATTCGGAGGCAAAAACACGAGCGAATATGTCGGGCCAGCATTGTCGAAAGATATAACGACAAGCCCTCAGGAACTGCTCTGGATCTTTTGACTTGGAAAGAGTGAAGATGATTTCCATAAGGTCTTCCGCATAGCGCGTTATGTCGGGTGTCAACCTACGTCAGGCGTATGTAAATCGGCGGGAAGAAAGCGAGGGAGAAAAAGACGTACTCTGTAGTTTCCGAAAGCTGTTCTAGACCTGATTCGCCTGGCTGTATAATAACACGGTGTAGAATTTGCGACAACTGTGGCTCAACGTCCATGGCATCATACGACGGAGACGATTGTGACCACTGAGAGCGTTCGTCAACCACGACGAGAGCAGTTAGGAACTGGGGTATCGGGGCAACAGAGTCCATCTCCACGGAAGGACCGTTCCCTGTTCTGCCCAGAAAATGGTTTCCCGTCACAACCACAGGCTCATGTTGTCGAGAGTCCCTGGTGAGGAGTGTGGCGAGACAGCTATACGCACGAAAGATGCTCCTCTTCTCCGGCGGTGGATCCATTTTAGGTATATGATCTTCAGTAATCCAGATGGCATTAGAAAGGCTCCGTATCCGGAAAGCCATGTCTTCAAAATATTCAGCGTCGAATGGCTCGTCCTCATCGTCATCGTCATCGTCGTAGACAACCGGGTCGGCCATGATGGATCGTCGGGGAAGACTGCGAAAAGAACCACGCTATACGCAGTTTCTTTATGAAGGGACGGGCAGGCTGAGTCAAATACTAAAGAACCATTCCGTCGGCTCCCTTTTCCCAAGCCGCATCCGGCGAACGCCAGAATCATCGAACGTGAGTCAGATAGCAAACAGTAGACCGACGAGGTGTTATGTATACAGCAAAGCTGTCCTATAGACGCTGTAGTGTAAAGACCGGGGCTCAAATCTCGTGATCCTACCAAGTGGCGGTTAGCAACGGCATCTTTGTCGAGAACATAATGAATTGAGACGAAAGCATGACCCGTAGCCACGATATACTGTTGGATTTTTACCATATTAAAAGCTCCTGGGGAATTTCAGGGAAGCTATACTTCGCCGCCCGACTCCGTGGCTTGGCAAACATTCGTTGAAGCCGCACCTTCGTGGTGAGCCCACCAGCTTTCCGGAATGTTACGGATTAAAATCCTACTGGCTAACCCAACTCTGGAATATGTCAGTATAACACCGCAGATCAAGGCCGAACGTAACCCCCTTTGACCGAGACGACCACATTCACGGCCGCTCAATCATCTGGCGCATCACGCCCGACCCTTCACGGCGTATTCTTCACGCTATAGGCCGACTGACGCGAGAGCGAGTAAATAGACGCTAATATTCTTCATCATAGTAGGAGTAGAAACAAAAGATGAAAAGCACCGAATTTCTCATACATCACTGAAGCTCTTATTTTCACCATGTCACACACGCGAGCTGAGTACTTCAGACAAAAACATTGGAAACGACGGTAAATCGGTAGATCAAAGGTACCGGCTGTCGCGGTGAAATGGAATATCTGTTTTAAGAATTAGTGTTGGCAGAAAAAATCTAGGGAAGGTCAAGCCAACCCACAATCAAGTTTCTCCCGCTTCTCTTCCCACCACCTCTGCCATCTCTCCCAGGGTTTTAAATTTCCAGGTCCACTTTTGATTTCCTTCATCAGCTCCCATGGAAGCTCCCTGCCGGTTGATCCACGCGCTTCGTATTCCCAGACTGCTAGCAGGTTCGACGTCATGGAACAGGCTCTGTGCCACCCACAGTACCTTTTCCTTCGTATCTTGCCGGGTGGGAACATCCAGAAGATCTTTCTGGATGACGTCAAGGGCCGTGAGGAATCCGGGAAGCGCAGGTTTATAACTGTGGACGTCTTGTGCCGTCAGAATGAGAGAAAAGGGGGATTGAGACCCTGTGGTTTTCTGAGGGAACCAATAGCCATGTGGTTTAGGCTCGAGGCAGGCGTATAAGGGCGATGAGACCGCGGACGGATCGCCGGTAGAAAGTTTAGCGTGTGTGTGGGCGAATGAGGTACGGTCGACATTCGATAAGACGACAAGTTTGTAGTGTTTGGCGAGGTCATGGAGTGCCCGGGAACTGTCGGGGAAAATGGACCAGTCCTTGATGGAGTTGCCAAATGCAACATGGGCGTCCGGAATGTCTGGAATGGCAGGCTTGCCGTAGAGATTATCTAGGCGCTTTTCCAAGACCTCGTGAGCCTTCGCCAGAACATCTGTGTACAGAAGGTCCGGCTGTGCAACCTGGATGTCCTTTTCTGCCGACTCGAATTCCTTCAGCGCGTCTGCACGAGACCACTTTGCGGAAGGATATCGAGATAACAGAGGCTGCATCGCGTCATAAATGCCGCTCTCCCAATCCTGCGAACAACATGAGACCGATGGACACTCGCCAATGAATTCCAAGTAGAATACGAACCGCAAGGGTCCCGTAAACATCAAAGACCAACACTTTGAAGCCGGTTAACTTGAGGGCAGTTTCTATCATGATTCTGTTCTGTATCACAATACGGCGGTGATTGTAAAAGGCAGAGAAGCAAAGACAGGCCGGGGTAGCATCAGATTCACTGATCGAGGCTGGCAATATCTCCCACGTCCATATCTCTGACTCGATGTTCCTGCGGTTCCGAAGTTGGATTTGAAAATCCTTTTGATACGGCGATGAGGCGAGTGAGGGTTGCTAATCGTTGATATTCACCGTAGTGGCAAGAAACGAGGAGAGGATACGTTGTTTACATAATCGTTCTACTTGACACCAACTTAATTATTATCGGGGTATCGTTCCTCCGCAATCCATCAGAGGAGTCTAATTCAGTCGTATTCACCGCTTTGTACAAGGCTCATACCAAAATGTCAGAATGATCCAAAACTTGCAATTCTTGGAGTCGAGATGCAAGTGCCGCCGCCGTCGGGCGCTCAGAAGGGATATCCCGCCAGCACTCGTTTATCAACGACCATAGCCTATCCGAAATTACCGCCTCGTCACTAGCAGGACGTTTTGGTTTCTCGCGTCTAAAAATGACGCCAACAATGCTGCGTTCAGGATAGTATGAATACGGCACTTTGCCTGTATATGCCTAATCGGACTTCGAGTCAGAAAGGAAGAGCGCCTTTGCCACTGGTACTCGCCTGCAGTATTAAACCCCCGGCAGAGTAGATGTCGGCAGACGGAAGAAGCTGTGGTTCCGCTTCTTCCTCCGGGAATACAAGTTCTGGAGCAGCCCATCGTAAAGCACCGTAAGGATGTGAAGGCGCACCAGCACGTCTTGTAGATGTTCCGCGAAACTCAGCAACAACAGTTGATAAACCAAAATCAGCTAGGCGTGCATGTCCATCAGCGTCGACGAGGACATTCCCCTAAGTGATAGAATATCTTATTAGATAAAGCAAGCACGACAACGCGTAGCGAGGTGCATACCCCATGCAGATCGCCGTGGACTATATTTTTTGAATGGACTACAAGCAAGAGTAGGTTAAAGGTCCCCAATCAAGTAGTATCCTTTATACAACTTACGGTAAGTTAAGCCAAAGCAAACTTCGATGAGCTATGTAAGAATTCAGGGCTTATACAAGGCTGGAGGAACAAAGGGGTCTTACGAGTCGGAGGCGAACTTCCTCTACAGACTCTGCTTTTGTCTGACAGTGCTTCAAGTAGTCCATAAGAGTACCATTTATCATCCACGGGCAAATGATTCCGGTGGCCATTATGGGATCCACATGCTTGTCGGAGGGACGGGAGGCAAATTGTGGCATATTCCAAAGAGTGGAAGCACATTCGGGTGATCTAATTTTTGCCAGATTCGGATCTCTCGATACAAGCGCTGAAATTTTTGCTGTCAGTCTTTCCTAGACCTGTAATGGGTCGCCTTGAATAATAGCCAAACTCACAATCAATACTCAAGAGTTTGTTCCGTATCAAGACGATCCATTGCAGGTTCAGGTTTTCCTCAACAAATAACACGATATAGAATAGACGTACTTTGGCAGTTTGCACGTTGCTATGGATAGTTTTTACGGCCACGACAATCTGGGTCTAGATGAGCGTTTGGGTCATGTAAAAGCACCAATATAACCTTTTTGTCCGATGATGTTACTAGCCGTGCTTTCCAGATATCGCCAAATCCTCCGTGAAACTCAGGTAATTCTCCAATCCGTGTTACGTTGGTGGTAAGATCCATAATGTTCAATTCTGCGGAAAAACTAAGTATCCTTGATACCTCTGTATATTTGAAGGGCATACTCGCTATCGGGCTTGTGCACTTCTGCACCGAAACATCCACCAATATCGCTTTCGTGTCACATGAGGGGCATTCACAAGTGGTAGACATAGTCCGCTCAGAACATCTTCTGCATACAAAGTGTCTGTAATAACCATTAGAAATATGCAACGAAACCCGATAGAAGACACGTACCCGCAACCAATCTTAATATTCACTTCCTCGCCTTGGCATACGACACACGGGACACTCTGTTCGGCTAAAGTCGATGATGCCTTCGGAGGCGTAGTCGGCGGTGAAGAAGAAACTGGTGTCATACCATCGGCCTCTGAGTTCTGCTGTGCTTCAACTGGCCAAGTCCTCTCAAACTCTTCCATCCTTTCCCTCTGCCGAATCTTTTCCTGTTCCTCCTGCCCATCAGCTAATTCATTCTCAACGAGCGCAGTCACTTTCGAGACAAGATCGCTCTTCTCAAAGCTCATCCAAACGTTGATGTGATTGCTGAGAAGTACCGCTTTGAGAGCGTCTATCGATAATGTTGATATCCTCGCTGGAGTCATTTTGGCGAGTTGGTTGAGAGTAGGAGCAGATGAGGCAGATGCTGCGTGGGCTCGGTCTAATGACTGAGATATCCCAGGTTGCAGGGGAGGGGGAACCTGACGTGGTGCATGTGGAGGACTAGGCTGACGAGGTGTATTTGAATTAGGATGAGACGAAGTGGTAGGAGCCTGGCGTGCTGGTGTCGTGGGTGCTCGGGGCCGTGGCGGTATTGGACGTTCCCACGGTGGTAGGTCATCAAGCCTAGGTACGAGGTCAGGCCAGGGAAATTCGTAATTTAACTGTCGATTAGGCGGCAAGTAAGCATTCGCGGACAGAAGCTCCGTCATAACCTGGTCCCACGATGGTCTCCGTGTTCTGGAGGGGTACGATAGTCCCCTACACTCGGCATGCAGTGGTCCATTCGGCGTGTCTCCGTCAATCTCCTGTAGCGTCCAAATACGACTAGACCAACGCTGATCATTCTCCCAGTCCTCCTTCAAATTCAAAGGATGACCCAGCCCATTCAAGTAATACACTACATCGTCCCCACGATACACTTCAATGGTGGGCACATCCAGCTTCCACTCCTCTATGCGCATATTCTCTCCGTGTGGGCCCACTTGTCTCAAACAGAGAACATCTAACCAAGTATACTCCACTCCAAGCTCGAGCATATCAATGCGAATACGGTTGAGGTTGGCGTCTTTTGGGATGGGAACAGGCCATTTATATCCATTGATGGGTGTCCACACATTGGCGCGATCCTTCTCATCCATCCACTTATGTAATATCGGCCAAAGCCGGCAGTGCCACCCGTCATCAGCTGAGACAAGCCTCCAACCCGTGTCTTCGTCACGATTGCCGGACCCTCGTACCTCGGGTCCTGGCAACCTGACTACGACACGGGTTTTCGGCTTGTTGGGGCCCGCCCCAAACCCGGCTTATTACTTGGGACATTAATGGAGTAAAATCTTTGTTAAGAGACTCTGAGCTGCTGGAAATAGATGTCATCAGGGGATATAAACATAGTGATAAGTTGAGGCTCAAACAAAATATATTCCAATTCCCAATGTACATGTGAACTGAGTACTATGTATCTATATCTGTATCAGCTGTTTTGTTGGGATTTTAAGTGTAGCAGTCAGAGAGAACATGGTGATGTAGCTTGAACAATGTGTATTCCATGGTATGATACTTGGGAAGATGGTGGTAAGAAGCCAAAATTTAATGGTAATGATTGGTAAGGTAAATAAGGGTCTAAATAATGTAAAATAAAAAACGGTGGCTGATGGCTGTGAAACTCCATCATAGTAAGTGTGCATAAGGATGTGCACCATACCATTAGAGACAGTTAGAGTTGCAATTATGGGTCAATTATGATGCCATGATTGGCACCGAAAGAACCTATTTCACAGTGGATGGGGCTTCTGAGAAGTCTGGTGCTCTTTTTTGGCAGCGGCGATTATGGTCAAAGGCATAATCAACCCATAATCAACTCATAATCACATAACCGACTCTGGAGTTGGTTATGCCATTGTGGTCAATTATGGTTATCCCATGATTATGTCCCCATAATCGACCAACTCTGACTGTCCCTATTACAGATACAGCTGTAGACTATACAAAAAGCCTTACCTATGATATAGTATGGCTGAGGCCAAATCTGTACCATATCATGGATCTAACTCTGACAGCATCCATGTTTCACATCCTCAAAGATGGTCATGGTGGAGCTACTTGCAGAGTCTTAGAGATAGAATGCATCAATGATGAAATACCTGGCCATGAACATTGAAAATGGGAAAAGCTACATCTACCTGCCCTAAACCATCACATGCCCTGGTCTGAATCTGCCTTAGTCTGCTCTCACCTATGCTCCCAATGGTGTGGACTCATATCCATATATGCTGTACATAGCCACCATAGTACAGACTGGATGTGGTGCACATCTCTAATAATACAGTGCATATTTTTAAGTCCATAAGAGATATTTTTGGACAGCTTACAGCCATATTGTCATGGTTGTATCCATAATGGTACCTTGTATGTCCCAAATTATTGATGACAGCTTGAATAACTGTTGCAACCCTTCCCTCCATCTTAAGCCCAGATTGTCAGAGACACTGATGAATAAAATATTTAAGCCATTACCATGAGGAGTAGTTACAAAGAAAGATTGGCAGTTGTGTTAGAATTATGCTGACACATATTCATTTATAGACTGGAACATCTCAGTAATGTACTCATGTACTCATCTTACTTGCCTGCTCTCTCGTCGCTATCGTGTTATCATAACCTGGGTGCAACCTGGCAATGTGGCAACATTCAAACTCAGCCGGAATGCGCCGCGGTGTGGCAATGGCTGGAAAGTTCAAAGTCCGCTTATTATGTCAGCATCAATGCAACCTCTCTTAATATATAGATTCCTGTGCACCACCATGGGACCACCCGATTGCTGCACAGATCCCAGACATGTTGAGGTGGTAGATTGACGAACTGGTTACCATCGAGCGCTTTTTGTCGCATCTCCCGGTCCTCCTCTTCCCATCTGCAAAGTGCATCTCGTATAGTGCTCCAGTTGTGGGTGTACAATATTGGGCGGAGGCAGCCATGTGCTGTGCCAAAGTCATAGTTGTTTGTGATGCACTCTTCAAGAAGAGAGGAGAGGGATGGAGTGTCCAGTGTGTGTGACGTTCCGTGTGTGGCATTGAGTAGATCCAAGAGGCCCCGAACGCTGAGGGCAACGCAGGGAATGTCAGTCGGGTCATGGTGGGGTGATATCAGTGTCATATGCTTTCTACTGGTGTGCGCCTGTTGTTTTGGAACGATGATCGATGGTTCTACTTGGTTCGTCTTGGTGAAGGCGGAGACTCGGGA